>NW_019259214.1:62823-72201 GCF_002742605.1 Olea europaea var. sylvestris
TTTCTCATTTCATCCTATGCATATAATAAAAGCATAACTTGATTTCTAGAAGCCATACTATTTTTAGGTTAATTCTGAGTGGCACAGATAAGTGAAAACTTTTAGCCGGAGTGAGTCTTTTGATGTTTTCTAAAAATGCTGAGAAAAGGGATAAATTAATCTAAGAATTTTATAAGGGAGTGCCACGGGTAACCTTATAAAAAGAAATCATGTTCAATTTTATATGTCATAGGTGGTATGTGTGTGTGTGTGTGTGTGTATATATATGGACACACAGTGTTAGAGATCTATATTAGGAAACTATATAAATTAGGAATCTATAATTACCCTATAATTAAGCCCATAACACTCTCCCTCAAGTTGGAGCATAGTTATTAATCATGCCCAACTTGTTACAAATATAATCTACTCGGATCCCATTTAGAGTCTTTGTGAAAATGTCTCCTAGTTGTTCTCCAGTCTTCGCATATCCTGTAGATATTAAATTTTGCTGCACCTTCTCACGAACGAAATGACAGTCAATCTCAATGTGCTTAGTTCGCTCATGGAACACAGGATTAGAAGCAATATGAAGAGCAGCTTGATTGTCACACCACAACTTTGCTGGTATTAAAGTCTTAAGACCAACTTCAGTTAAGAGCTGATATATCCATATTATCTCGCACACAGATTGTGCCATAACTCTATATTCTGATTTTGCACTAGAGCGGGACACAACATTATGCTTCTTACTTTTCCATGAAACTAAATTTCTTCCAACAAAAACACAGTAGCCAGTAGTGGATCTTCGATCAACCTTGGAACCTGTCCAATTTGCATCTGAGAAGCATTCGACGTGGGTATGTCCATAATTTCTGTACAGTATTCCACATCCAGGAGCTCCCTTTAAATAACGGAGGATCTGTTCTAAAGCTGCCCAATGGTGAACTGTTGGGGAAGACATGAATTGACTTGCAATACTAATATAATACGCAATATCAGGACGAGTTACTTTAAGGTAGTTCAATTTCCCAACCAATCTTCTATACTTCTCAGGATCTTCAAATAAATCACTATCTTTAGTTAGTTGAAAATTGGGGAGCACTGGAGCACTGCTTGGCTTAGCTCCCAACTTTCCTGTCTTAGTTAACAAGTCAAGTACATATTTTCTCTGGGATAAGAAAATGCCTTTCTTGTCACCTCGATTCCCAAGAAATATTTCAACACTCCTAAATCCTTTGTATGAAATTGGGCGTGGAGATGAAATTCCCACATTATCACTGCCAGTAATAACAATATCATCAACATACACAACAACAAGAATAATGCCAAATTCAGACTGTTTGTAGAAGACTGAGTGGTCAGACTTTTGTAGAAGATTGAGTGGTCAGACTTGATCTTTTGCATTCCAAACTTTTCCACTGCCTGACTAAATTTTCCAAACCAAGCACGTGGACTTTGTTTCAAACCATATAAGGATTTTCGTAGATGATACACTTTCCCATACTCCTCCTAAGCAACAAACCCACGAGGTTGCTCCATATAAACTTCTTCATGGAGATCCCCATGTAAGAAGGCATTTTTGATGTCCAACTGATGTAAAGGTCAATCATGAGCGGCTGCCATAGAAATGAATAAGCAAACAGACGTTAACTTAGCGACTGGAAAGAAAGTGTCAGAATAATCCACACCATAAGTCTGAGCATAGCTTTTAGCAACAAGACGAGCCTTAAATCTAGCCACCGATCCATCAGGATTGACTTTAACTGCAAATACCCACTTCCATCCGATAGCCTATTTTTCTGCAGGTAAATCCACTAAATCGCAAGTACCATTAGCATCCAAAACATTCATCTCCTCGATCATAGCTTCACGCCAACCAGGATTGGATAAGGCTTCATGAACAGTTTTCGGAAGAGTCACAGAATCAAGGAAAGCAACAAAAAAACAAGAAGACAAAGACAAGTAATCATAAGACACAAAAGATAAAATAGGATAAGTGCACTGACGTTTACCTTTGCGGAGGGCAATAGGTAGATCAAGATCACTGGACACTGGATCTGATGCCGAAAAAGAGTCAGGTGCTGAACATGCATCAGGAGTGTCTCGTCGTCTGGAATACACATGGCGAATAAGCAGTGGTGGCTCAGTAGGCGAGGTAATATTAGTTGACTAGTAAGTGACATGATAAACTAACAGATCATGCTCCTCCCCCTTATTGAAAGAAATATAAGTAGGAAAGAAAGGAGCATGCTCCAGAAAAGTAACATCAGCTGACACAAGATATTTGTTAAGACTCGGACAGTAGCAACGATACCCTTTTTGTAGATGAGAGTAACCCCAAAAAAATAAATTTTAAGGATTTGAGATCTAATTTAGCTCCTTGGAGCTAAACATCTCAAGCATAACATGTACTACCAAATATCCTAGGTTCAATAGGAAATAGGGGTTTAATAGGGAAAAGGATACTGTAAGAAGAAGTACCATGAAGAACAGATGAGGACATTCGATTAATTAAGAAATAGGCTGTGGACACTACATCAGCCCAAAATTGTTTAGGGACATGCATTTGGAACAGGAGTGCCCTGGCTATCTCAAGAAGATGTCTATTTTTTCTTTTAGCCACACCATTCTGAGAGGGGGTGTCAACACACGATGATTGATGAAGAATGCCATTTTGAAGCATGTAAGTTTGGAAAGAATCGGAAAAATATTCTTTGACATTATCACTTCTCAATGTCTGTACAGAAACATTAAACTGAGTTCTAATTTCAGCACAAAAAGCACTAATATGAGAAAATAATTTAGAACGGTTCTTCATTAAATAAAACCAAGTTATACGAGGAAAATCATCCATAAAGGTAACGAAATACCGAAATCCAGTTTTGGACGCGACAGGAGAAGGACCCCAAACATCTGAATGAACTAATTCAAAAGGAAAACTAGCTCTCTTATTGACTCGAGAAACTGATGACAAACGATGATGTTTTGCAAATTGACACGACTTACAATCTAAAGACGACACATTTTGAAATTGATGACATAATTTCTTCAACAACGATAAAGATGGATGTCCCAACCGACAATATGCTTCAAAAGGAGTTAAGATGCTTGAACACAGTATGGACTTGGGCACCTAAGTATCCAAAATATAGAGATCGCCCGATTCATGTCCTTTACCAATAATCTCCTTCGTCATAACATACTAAAAAAGACGATCAGGAAAAAATGAGGCACAACAATTTAAAGTCCGAATAAGCTTGCTCACAAACATTAAATTAAAAGAAAATTGTGGTAAACTTAAGACAGAAGATAAAGAAATTAATGGAGTTGGATTAATAGTGCCAGAACCGAGAACAGAAGAAGTAGAACCATCAGCTAAAGTAACATTGGAAGGAGATGTATGCGATTGAAAAGTGGAGAAGAGACTAGGATTACCTGTCATATGATCTGTGGCACCAGAATCAATGACCCATTTCGAGGAAGATGAGAGAAGACATGTATTAGGTTTACCTGTCTCAGCAATGTCAGAAATAGGATGAGATGAATTCGTCAATGCTTCTTCGTACTGAGTGAATTTGGCAAATTCATCTGCAGAAACTATAATGGTCTTCCCAGAGGACAAGATGGGTGTAGTAGTAGTAGCTGCAACATGGGCTGAGTGAGACTTCTGAGATTTATTTCGTAGTTTTCGGCACGAGTATTTGGTATGACTCGGCTCATGATAGTAGTAGCATACAACTCCCCCTTCATTCTGACTTCAATTGATCCGACTACCTACACCCTCGCCTTTTGTATTACTTTTGCTATTGCGACGGATGAGAGCACTAGAAGGTTGATAAGGTGAAGCAATAGGAGCACTAGTATCTGTGCGAAGTACTCTAGTAAAGGTTTCTTGCAGCGATGAAATCTCGGAGCTGGAAAGAATCTGGGATTTAGCAGTGTTGAACTAAGAACTAAGACCAGCTAGAAAACTCATCACAACTATTTGCTCCCACTGAGCTTGTTGAACTTTCACATCTGGACTAAAAGGTAGCAAAACATTCAGTTCTTCGTAGATCTTTTTAAAATTCATAAAATAACCTTGAAAAGACTGAAATTGTTGTTCAACACGGTAAAAACCCTTACAAACTTCATAAATACGCGACATACTCCCTTTCCCAAAGTATAGAAATTCCAAATATTCCATCAATTCCTTAACATACTCGCAGTGATTAATCAAACCGATTATCTCAATGTCAATGGAATTGCGAATTTGTAAGAATAATTGGGCATCATCTCGTAGCGATGTATGATTATTATCCTTTGGTGGATCTTCAGTAAGATGATTGTATATAGAAATACTCCGCAAACAAATCCTAATTATCTTACACCAATCCAAATAATTCGGACCAACCAACTTATGCTCCGTGATTTTGGACATCAAAGGAATGACATTGGTCATAGCTAAATTCTTTTGCTTAGCCATAGGAAAAACACAAGCTCCAAATATTAAAGTAAAGTCCAACAAATAATAGCCCAAAAAATTAAACACAACCCAATCGAAGAATGCTAATAAACCAAGCCCAATTCTCTGGTCCAAAAGAAAATTACTATGTAGCCCAAAACTTACCAAAATTCTAATTAAATAATCCAAACAATTCAGTCCACTAGTAAAATAATGGCCCAATAACAATAACCAATCAAATACCCAAGCCCAACAACAAAAAGTCCAATAATAGTCCAATGACTAAGGAAATTAATATCAAACCACAGTGAAATCGTAAGCCCAATCAACACACTACTGATTCTTACCTCAGTTAGACAACGCCAGGAGCGATACTTCAAAATCGCGATGGAAACCGTAGAACCCAACTCAGACGACGTCGAAAACTGTTGCACTCCACGACGACGAGCTCAAAACCGAAGAAAATGAAGAAACCGGCACCGCACTGAGCAATATCCAACCATCAAGAAACTCCAACTCCAACTCGACTACAAGAAACTAGCCTCCAACCGCACACACAACGGTGGGTCAACTATGAGAGACTAGTCATGACCACTACGGCTTCTGGAAACACGCGAAGCAAAAGAACACAGGTTAGAAATTTAGGGCTCTGATACCATATAATAATTTAAGAAAGAAAATATATTTTTTTCTTATATTCATAGAAAGAAAACGATATATATATATATATATATACAATGTTAGAAATCTATACTAGGAAACTATATAAATTAGGAATCTATAATTACCTTATAATTAAGCCCATAAAACCGCTATTTTGAGTCTATCTATGGTATGTTATATTTATATTGTATAAGCACTAATTATGGAAAGGAATCCCTTAATTGCTTCCCGTTGATATTTTTCCATAGAGTTGCTAATTCTAACAAGCGCAACAACTCTATCACTTTGTTAGAGGTCGATGGGCTACTTATGAGGACTCGCAAGATATTGGGAATTAAATGGTGAGATTCTATAAAAATCTCTATCGGGAACAGTTTGACTGGAGGCCAGGGTAGATGGACTGGACTTTTCTACTATTATGGAGGAGGATGCCAATTGGTTAGAGAGACCATTTGGGCAAGACGAAATCAAGGAGGTGGTTTTCAGCATGAATGATGATAAGGCACAAGAACCAGATGGCTTCTCGTTCGCATTTTATAAGGCTTATTCGGAGGCGGTACCGTCAAATATTATAGATGTTCTTACTTATTTTTTTGAGTATAGCAGGTTCTTGAGAAGTTCTAATGCTATATTTATTGTATTGATCCCCAAGAAACCGGAAGAAGTTGACGTTAAGGATTTTGGCCCTATTAGATTAGTTAGGTGGACATACAAGATTATTGCGAAGATTCAGTCCAATAGACTGAAGGACGTGCTGGGGAAAGTGATGAACAAGCGTGAGAATGCTTTTGTAAAAGAAAGGCAGAGTTTGGATTCTGTGCTTATAGCGAATGAATATGTTGATGCTAGATTACGTTTGGGGGTGCCAGGGATGTTATGCAAATTCGATATTCAGAAAGCTTATGATCACGTGAACTGGGGGTTCCTTATGTACATGCTCAGAAGATGTGGCTTTGCGGAAGTGGTATAAGTGGATTCAATTTTGCATCTCTACCGTTTCATCCTCAGTCTTGGTTAATGGCACCTAGGAGGGTTATTTTTGAAGCAACAGAGGTATGAAGTAAGGGAATCCCTTGTCTTCATTGCTGTTTGTGATAGTTATGGAGGCATTCAGTAGGATTTATGAGAAAGCTGTGGAAGAAGGTTTGATAAGGGGTTTTACGGTTGGACATTTACATGTTTCTCATTTGCTATTTGCAGACGATACATTAATTCTATGCGATGCAGATAATGAGCAGTTAAAGAACTTGCGTCGTCTACTTCTATGCTTTGAAGCAATGTCGAGATTGAAGATTAATTTGAGAAAATCTGAGGCTATTCCAGTGGGAGAGGTTGCTAACGTGGATGAGTCGGCCGATATATTGGGTTGTAGGGTTGTGTAGTTGTCCATGTCATATCTTGGGCTCCCTTTAGGGGCAAAGTTTCAAAGTAAGCATATTTGGAATGGAATTGTCGAAATGGTGGAGAAGAGGTTAGCGGGGTGGAAGCGTATGTATCTTTCGAAGGGAGGCTATTTTACCCTCGTTAAATTCACGCTCTCTAAATCTCCCAACTTATTTAATGTCACTGTTTCCCATTTCTGTTACAGTGGTGAATATAATAGAGAGAATTCCAATGGAGTTTCTTTGGGTAGGTGATGAGTGATATTTCACTCTTCATATCAAGGCCATTAAGCTTATTATTTAGTTGATTCTCATGTATTTTAGAGGTGCTAACATGTGGTTTTCATGCTATTTTGAAGGATGGATGAAGTGGAGAAACAAGTGATAAAAGAGGCCAAATGAAAGAAATAGGCAAAAGTTGGTGAAATTGGATGAAAGGACCAAAATGTAAGAGATCCAAAGTTTCGAGGGCTAAGGTGCACATAATCAAAAGTTGTGTCGAAACTTGGAATGAAGATCCGAGAGTTCTGGAAGCCAATTGGATGAAGAAAGATGTCAAAGGGATCAAATTTAGTCAAGATATGATCATAAATCATTTTCCAACCGAAAAGTTTTGCACCGGATTTTTAGTCTCATATTCAGACCCATTTTCGACACAGCAAACGATCGAATTGGAGAATGATGCCTGAAGAAAAGTTGTAACCCTTTGAATTACCTTTTCAACGCATCTTGAATCACCTCAATCAGAAATCGGAAGAAAAAATTATGATAAAAATACTGAAAGCTGTGCAGTGCAACCGAAGTGGTCACGAGCGCCCAGGCGCTATCCCTCAGCGCCTAGACGCCATGTTGCTATAATTTTTTACAGAAAGTCAGCGCCCAGACGCCTCCTTGCGGGAGTAATTTTTTGGATTTTTACCATTCTTTCTCGGCCCAACTCATCCCCAAATCTTTCCAAAACCCCTATACACTATAAATACATTCCAAAGACCTAATTTCAATGGGGTTGGACGACTAAAGAGAAAGAGACAAAGGAAACATCGATTGAGAGGACATTCACTAGATTTGGAGAAGAAATCAAACAGCAAACTGAGCTTTTCTTATCTTTTTCTTCTCCATGCGATTTAATTTGTATTTTATTGTGTTTCTCTTCTCAATCATGAACTAAACTTTTAAATCTAGGGTTTGATGTAACCTATTTGAGACATGATTTAATTTCTTTATAGTATTTCCATTTAATTTTCCAAAATTGATTTGAATTTTCTTGCTTAATGCTTTCAGTTGCCTAATCACCAATTGAATGAATTGATGTTCTAAATTTGACGCTCGAGAGAGGAAAATTTAGGCGTGATCTAAGAACAATATAACCTAGATTTGCAGGTTTCGAGAGAAAATCCTAATCTTTGAGAGTAAAACAAGAACTAAGTGCGTGATAATCTTTATATATTTAATTCGGAATAGAGATATTGGGGTTAAAATATAGATATAGGTTCTATTTGACGCTCGAGAGAGGGAAATAGAATTAATTTAGAATTCTTGCCTATGAATTTGGGAAATAGTTGAGGGAAATATCTATAGGGATTGAGAATTATGTCGAGAATACGGTGAAATCACTCCCTAGACATTACGTAATTTTGATTTAATCTTTAGAAATTGCCTCACGTTCCTTGCGTTATTTAATTCATAGACACTAGTTTAACATTCAAACATCAATTTAACATCTGATTGTCTAGATAAAGTAAACGCGGACACAATTATAGTATTCAGTAGAAGTCGAATATCAATCGAATATCAATCCCTGTGGGTTCGACACTTTTCAATTCCTTAATATACTACAAAACTTGACACCGTACGCTTGCGATTAAATCACGTTACATAAATCGCGTGGCAGTAGGATTAGGGGAAGAGAGGAAATTTCATCTGGTTAATTGGGGTGTAGTTTTTTCCCCTGTAAGGATGGGGTCCTTGGATTAAAGAGTCTTGTTCTGTTTAACAAGGTTTTATTAGGCAACTGGTTGTAGCCTTTTAGAGTGAAGAGGGAAAGTTTTTGGAGAGAAATCATGGGAGCGAAGTATAGTGTGATGGAAGGGGGTTGGTGCTCGATCGAGGATCGTAGATCTTATGGGGGTGAGTTTGTAGAAGTATATCCGACGAGGATGGAATGATTTTTGAGATAAATTAACTTATGTGATGGGAAATGGCAATAGTATCAAATTTTGGGATGATTGTTGATGTGGAGATCGTCCGCTGAAGGCACGGTTTCCTTCTTTGCACCGCATTGCTTTGGAACGGTCCGCTATGGTGAACGATGTAATAGTCATACATAATGAAAGTTATAGCTGGAATATTGCTTTTAAGAGAGGATTACAGGATTGGGAATTGAATGATTATGCACTGTTCTTGACTTCCTTGCACTAAGAGAGGGTGATCATAGTAGGTGGAGGCTGGCATGGGATGGTATATTTTCAGTTCATACTTATTTTAGATCCATATTCGGTCCAGTGGAGAGTTCATTCCCCTGGAAGATTGTGTGACAATGTAAATTGCCTCCACGGATGGCTTTCTTATTATGGACGGTTGAAAGGGGACATGCGTTAACAGTGGATAATCCTCAAAGAAAAGGCGTTTGAGTTATCGAGTGGTGTTATATGTGTAAAAGAGATGAGGAAACGATTGACTATTTGTTCATCCATTGTAATGGTGTTCGGTGGCTTTGGAACAGTATTCTAGCTTCCCAACATTTGGATTGGGTGTTGTCTAGGCGCATAGAAGAATTGTTACGGGCATGGATGAGAAAATTTCGAGATAAGGACAGTAGGCTTGTGTGGAGTCTTATTTTGGGATGCATTGTATGTATGTTTGGAGAGAAATGAACAATCATTGTTTTGAAGACCAAACAAGAATAAC
>NW_019259214.1:75480-78633 GCF_002742605.1 Olea europaea var. sylvestris
AAAAAAAACGAATTTCAGATAATTGAATTACCTAAAACTTGTTTTATTGGGAATTGTTAATTAAATATATTTAATTGGTATAATTTTACACATGAAAAATGTTGAAATTTTAAATCTTTTGATATTCATTTGGCTTTATTTTTCATAAAATTTGTCAATTAAATGGATATAATTTGTTATAATTATAGATAGAATTTGTTTTCATTGCCAAAAAAAAGATGAAAAACTAAATTCCCATCAAACCCATAGGAATTGATTTTCCACAAAACCAAGAAAAAATGGTTACGTGATAAAGAATTGCCAAGAAAATTCTTGCAATCAAATAAGGAAAAAGGTCAAAAATGGAAATTCTTCAAATCAAACAGACCCTAAGTTATTTGCATGTAACAATTTGTATTTTTATATCTTCCTGTTTTAAGATTTTGAGTTTTGGTTTTGCCTCTTTATTTTTATGAGTAAATGTTCTTTCTCTACTTCAAAATATTGATAATGTATTAAATGTTTTGCTGTGGAAAAAAAAAAGAAAAAACGAAAAAAAAAAGTGTACTCCATTTGAAAGATCTCTTTTATTAATCATTTAAAATTTTGTTGAAACTGATTTTATTGTTATTTAATTTGTAGAGTATGAACCACGTGATGGAGGGAGTCTTCTATATGCTGACGTGACATCGATTATTCCATTGATTGGGCATATTTATGTAAATAGTATCATCTTGGGATTGAATTGCCCTATTTAATCAAGCAACATCATATTAGGCTTGGAGTTCAACCCATCTCACTGAACCCACTCGACTTATTTCCATCTCTCTCTCTCTATATATATATATAGGTTCATTTCACATAAAAGGTACGTATGTAAGACGAATTTTGTGTATTAAAATACATAAGTCGTTACAAATTATATTTTGAGAAGTACAAGTGAATATTAATCTTCTTATAATTGCAAAGATCCTCTAATTAATGATATGAACGTTTGAAGATGAGGAGTCACGTGACTTGAATCCTGGTTCTCGAGAATTTGTTAAAAATTTTTATTTGTTAAAACTTGACTTGTTTGGCACTTGAATCTTGGAGGTTTGGACTTGAACTTGAAAATTTGATTTGAAGAAGACTTTGATCTTTTTAGACTTGACTTTGGCTTACTTGATTCTAAGAAGATATTGATCTTCTTAGTGTTCGTCGAACTTAGACTTGAGAGAATTTCTTCTCTTCCTCCGACTTTGAAATTTCTTCAGAAATTCATGATTGTCTTCTGTATTTTCACTTGTTCAATTTCATGGACCTTTGATCCTATTTATAGGAAAAAAATTGTGCTAATTTTGGTAACCCACTCAATTATATATAATTAAATTGAATAATTCAGTAATTATGATTTATTTTACGTGAGATGGACCTTTGAATTTTGGACCTTAGAAGACTTAAATTTAATTTAATGGACCTAATTATTAATTCGACAAAATCCATTTTATTTATATTTTTTTATGTCTACAAATACCCCCAAAGTTTTGTTTATTTTATTATGAAACAAATAAATTAATGAATCTTGATTTTTAATTTTTTAAATTCAATTTAGAATTTGATTTGAACTCAAACCTCCCATTAGAAAATTAATACAGATGAAAAATTTGAGAATAAAATATGAATTTGATAGAATAAAATTCTTATCTTTCAAATTTGAGAACAATGATTTTTTTACGCGAATGTTATTTGATTGTTTATTTATTTATATATTTTTATACAATTTATAGGCTTTTTATGTTTTATGGTAATTTGTGCTTGAATGAAGTCCTATATAGGTTTCCGAGGCAAAAATCAGTATACATACATACATACATACATACATACATACATACATACACGCGCGCATGCACACACACACACACACATACATATATAGACACGCGCGTGCATATATATATATATATATACACACACACACACACATACATATACCTATATACAAATACACATATACATGTACACATATGTATATGTGTGTGTGTGTGTCTATATATATATATATATATATATAGACACACACATAAATCACCCAGGACGAGAAGAGTAGAAGTGAAAATGGAACAAATGTTTGAAAATGAAGATAATTATATTGATATATGAAAATTGAAATACAAATATTGAAATGAAATTTAAATTACACGATTGAAGATAAAGATTGAAAAATAAAGATAGTAAAAGAATATAAAGATATCTCAAATCATCTTGAGAATGATTTATCTCCTGCTAAATCAACTCTCTTGAGAAAATTAAACTCTAAGGAATTAACTCTGAAGAGATCTTGAACACTTGATCTATTTTTATACTTGAAATCTTAAGTTTCGAACTTGAAAATTTCTTCAATTTGGAAAAGGAATTTTAAATAATTGTACCTTCTGAAACTTTTGCACCGTTCATTTGCAAAAGTTAATCAAACATAAGAAAAGTTTTCAAACACTTTTCTTTGTCTCCCACATGAAAAAGTTGGCATCAACTTTAATCAAAACTTTTGACTTGATTGAAACTTGATTGATTATCATATTTTGAATTTGTTCACCGCCTTTTGAAATCAATTTTGATTTTATTGTAGGCTAAATCTCAAGCATATTATCAAGATTGAATAATTCTTTATCAGCATAATTGAGACTGGGTCCTTAAAAAGGTTCTTCATTTCATTGATAAATATCATCAAAGCAATCTTGAGACATTGATATTTCATCATCAAATATTTTCTTGATCAAAGGAACTTGAGTTTGAGTCCATTTTTCTTTATTAGTAAAAATGACATAATATTCATTATAAAATATTAATTGCAATCTTGATTTGTCAATATTTGTTCTAAGCTTTTTCTTTGCAGCAAGAACAGATTTTAACCTAATTTTTGTAAGAATATCTCTTACATGATATTTGAATATTATTTCTTTTTTTTTCAGGACCATAAATTTTTGAAGAGATATTTGAATCAGGCATTGGAAGATTATTTGACAAAGTACTCCAAATGATAACAATTTGTTTGACTGAAAAATACTCTTCAGTAAAAAGAGTATCATCAAACTTGACTTCTTCAGAAATCCATTCAGGAAGAATGGTTGAGAATTCAATTTTGAGGGTTTTGACTTTAAATTCAAAGAGATGATTAATAACTCTTTTGAGAGG
>NW_019259215.1:0-1067 GCF_002742605.1 Olea europaea var. sylvestris
ACTTAAGTATCGGAGGGGCGACGAGAACATACCTCGTTATCTTTGTTTCAGGTACCGGAATACTACGATCGTGCTCAATCAAAACCATCAAGCTCGAGAAATCAACAGGTACGATTTTTGGCAGCATCACCATCCTCCCCCGATGATGTGAGTATTCACTACGGATTTACCTTGTACACGAAGCAGCCTTCTACCTGATTTCTATAATTCTCTTGCATTAACACTGCAGTTTTTTATTTTCAAATACAATCTCACCAATCAATAATGGATACGTTGACTCAAGTGGTCAAGTAATTAATCTCACCAATCTCGACAAAATTCAAAGCACGATCAGTCATTTCAAAATTCACTTTATGCGAAGTTCTTAAAATGACAATCAGTACAGAGTAAAGAGAAGAGGAAAAAATATGCGTGTGCGAGCATCGTGCTTTAGGTGTTAATAGAGGGGTAAAAAGATTGTGAAGGCCTTTTATTTTAGTTGTAGATAGAGGGAAAACAGTGAATGAAAGATGAGAACGAATGGTAATTATGAGTGGTGATTAAAGGATGAGCAATTAATGGATGATGAGGATGGTCGATAATTGGAGAGCGAATGGTCACTGAAGGATTGTGCTTGATGATGTGGATTAGCCATTGTTGCGCGATGAGCCCTCGTTTTTCCTAAGCCAAATCGTTGTTGGGTAATTGTCTTAACCTCTTGACGAATTCATTTCATTGAAATACCAATTGGGTGAGGTTTCTATGATGTATGGGTGGAGTTTGAAGGTTTTAGACATGGAGGTGGTAAAAAGAGTGTGCGATACAGCTGGGAGGCGAGAATTCAGTTCACTGAAATTATTTCTAGGGCCAAACAGCGGGCGCCAAATTATATATGGTAGGTTCCTACAATTGAGAACAGCGGAATGATAGACAGTGAATAATAATATCAAACTTCGAAAGAAACAACCATTAAAGATTCTCAGGAAGACACTGACAAAGTGCTGAATATTGACCCTCTAACGATCAAATTAGCAATATATATATATATATATATATATAGAGAGAGAGAGAGAGAGAGAGAGAGAGAG
>NW_019259216.1:0-1067 GCF_002742605.1 Olea europaea var. sylvestris
TTTCGACATTTTTCGCGACGGTGTCGAAACGGGCTGAAATTTGGCTGGTTGATGGGGAAAAAAATCGCGCCAGGGCAATTTTATTCATTTTTCGCGACGGTGTCGAAACCGGCTGAAATTTGACTGGTTGATCGGAAACAAAAATCGCGCCGGGGCAATTTCGTCATTTTTCGCGACGACGTCGAAACTGGCTGAAATTTGACTGGTTGATCGGAAACAAAAATCGCGCCGGGGGAATTATAGTAATTTTTCGCGACGGTGTCGAAACTGGCTGAAATTTGACCGTTTGATCGGAAACAAAAATCGCGTCGGGGCAATTTTAGTCATTTTTCGCGACGGTGTCGAAACGGGCTGAAATTTGGCAGGTTTATTGGAAACAAAAATGGCGCCGGGGCAATTTTAGTCATCTTTCGCGACGGTGTCGAAACTGGCTGAGATTTGACTTGTTGATCGGAAAAAAAAATCGCGCCGGGGCAATTTCGTCATTTTTCGCGAAGGCGTCGAAACTGGCTGAAATTTGACTGGTTGATCGGAAACAAAAATCGCGCCGGGGCAATTTTAGTCATTTTTCGCGACGGTATCGAAACGGGCAGAAATTTGGCTGGTTTATTGGAAACAAAAATGGCGCATGGGCAATTTTAGTCATTTTTCGCGACGGTGTCGAAACTGGCTGAAATTCGACTGCTTGATCGGAAACAAAAATCGCGCCGGGGCAATTATAGTTATTTTTCGTGACGGTGTCGAAACTGGATGAAATTCGACTGCTTGATCTAAAAAAATCGCGCCGAGGCAATTTTATTCATTTTTCGCGACGGTGTCGAAACTGGCTGAAATTCGACTGCTTGATCGAAAAAAAAATCGCGTCGGTGCAATATCGTTATTTTTCGCGACGGCGTCGAAACTGGCTGAAATTTGACTGGTTGATCGGAAACAAAAATTGCGCCGGGGCAATTTCGTCATTTTTCGCGACGACGTTGAAACGGACTGAAATTTGGCTGGTTGATTGGAAACAAAAATCGCGCCGGGGCAATTTCGTCATTTTTCGCGACGGCGTCGAAACTGGCAGA
>NW_019259217.1:0-1067 GCF_002742605.1 Olea europaea var. sylvestris
TCTAGGCCTACAATTAAGGCTTCATATTCGGCCTGATTATTGGTGCACATTCTGTCTAAAGTGAATGCGAACTTGTAGCAAATTCTTAAAGGATTAATCAATGCTACTCCTACTCCTGCACCTTTAGAGGTTTTTGACCCATCAAAATACAACACCTAAGGTTTTAGCTCGAACGAATTGATTTCTAGTTCAATTTCTTCAAGCATGTCAAGGCACGGATGATCGGCTAGAAAGTTAGCCAAATCCTGATTTTTAACTACCTTTTGAGGTATATATTGTATCTCGAATTCTAATAAAGTTAGTGTCCAAAGGCCTACCATTTGGTGTAAAATAGGGCGCGAGAACATATATTTAACTAAATTTACTTTAGAAATTAAATAAATGGTTACGGGCCGTAAATAAGCCCTTAATTTTATACATGTGAAATACAATGCAAGACATAATTTTTCGATAGCAGAGTAATTACATTCACATTTCGTTAACCGTCTACTTAAGTAGTAAATTGCCCTTTCTTCACCAAATTGGTCTTCCTGTGCGACCATTCCAGCTATTGATTCTTTTTCAGCCGATACATACACTTTCATTGGCTGTCCTTGGATTGGTGACACCAACACTGGTGGACTTGATAAATATGTCTTCAGGCTTTCAAAAGCCTTTTGATGTTCTTCTTTCTAGACGAATTCGTCTTGATTTTTCAGCTTTAAGAACGGCGAAAAGACTTTACTTCGCCCTACACAGTTAAAAATAAAGCGTCTTAAAAAGTTTTCTTGGCCTAGAAACCTTTGCAATTCTTTTTTGTTGTTAGGTGGTTTGACTTCTAAAATGGCCTTCGCTTTATTTTTATCAAGTTCAATCCCTCTCTTGTGTACTAAGAAATCAAGAAAATTCCCTGCATTAATACCAAATGCACACTTCAAGGGATTCAACTTTAGCTTATATTTCTTTATTCGCTCAAACGAACATCTTAACTGTTCGAAATGGTCATCTTCTTTAATGGATTTGACTACTATGTCATCTACATACACTTCAACAAACTTACCTATCATATCATGAAAGATTAAATTCAT
>NW_019259218.1:0-1067 GCF_002742605.1 Olea europaea var. sylvestris
CTAATTCAGATTATTGATTATGGGGTAGAAGAAGAAAGGTGGAGATTTTTTTTTGTGGTAGATTTATTCAACAAACATGTTTTTTTTGGCTCAATCTCTAGATCAAATCGAATCAACACCTCAAGTCATGACCAAAACCCACCCATTACTATAGATTTACTTTTAGTTGCTTTGGTTGTGCCCACAAATGACATAAAAGGGAGAGTGTTTATTGCAACCACGAAGGCTAGAAAAGGAAAAGGTGAAAATGGTGAAGAAGCACAAAGCAATAGCAGCTGCAGTAACCAAAAGAAAGCAATAAAATACGCTAGCCTTTAATTGAGTAGAATTAGGTATGTAAATGGGCCAAGACTCAAAGATAACAAATGGACCAACCTATATTAGACTCGACGAAGTGAATGGACCATGAGCATCTCCAATTAAATTGGGCCACTTCTAATGGTTCCTAAGTAGTTTTTGGATCAAGCCGTTTAATTGAGTGTTGATATTTAGTTCAGTAGAATGGTTATGTTGCGATAAGTGCCACAATAGAGTGCTTAGTTGGAAAGAAAGTGTGTTGTGTTGTGGCAAGTTGGGACATATTGCTTCAAACCATAAAGATACTCCTCCAAAAAAAGACAATGACCATAATAAGAACAATAAGGAAAATGCTCAAGTTTTTAATATGACTCAGCAAGAGACAATGTAAGACCCTAACATGATAGCATGTATTTTGCTAGTGGCTAATACACTTAATTATGTTCATTTTTTTATTCTAGAAATTCCCGATCTTTTATCTCTACATGTTTATTGATAAGTCTAGACCAGCATATGAAAAATATAATAAATTGTCAATTAGTATTCCTTTGGGGAAAGACTCTTAGTACTAATCATATAGTAAAATATGTTAGCTAGAGTCTTAAAGAAAAGTGATGGATGAAAATTTATATTAGATAGAGATGAAAGTTGTTTATAACATATTTGACATGGATTGGTTGTGAGGCAATCATGCAACTATCCAATATCATAAAAAAATTGGTAGTTATTTATTCACGAGAGAATGAGGTTTGACTCTTCAAAGTTAGACC
>NW_019259219.1:0-1067 GCF_002742605.1 Olea europaea var. sylvestris
AAGTCAAAATATTAGGTGCGTGACTTACAAACATAATCTCGAACGAGTATGCAGACTCTCAAAATCTGGCAGAGTTCGTCACTCACCCTCTTCAACTATATTCCCAACCCCACCACTATCCAATTGTATTTGGTGAATGATTACGTAATTGTAAGTTTTATTGATTTAAAAATTAAAATTTAAAATTTAAAAAAAAATTGAAAATGACATTTAATTTGTAATAACAAGTGAAGTAAGACAGAATCATCCTTGATTATTGTTCATACTACTGTTGTTGTGCTAAAAACAAGGCTAGCTCTAATTGATTACATCAAACGTGTAGGGCTACAGGGGCCCGGTGCCCACATGAGCCATGACGGGTAGTCAGCACCTAATAAAAAAAGAATTATTCTATGAGTACATAATATTGTACATAAGGGTGTCCATTTTGAACACCCACCTATTGTAGGGGGGCTTGTGAATAGGGGGCCGCTGGGTGTCCATTTTGGATACCCTTATGTGCCCCCTAATGTACCCATAGAATAACCTATAAAAAAACTGAAAAAAGGCATGCCTCAAATAAGTTTAGGTGTTGCCATAAGACGGAGCTCTACCGAGCCTAGGTCAGGCCACCGCACAGGCCCCCCTCCAATAGAGGGTCATCGGGTGTCCATTTTGGACATCCTTATGTGCCCCCTAATGTACCCATAGAATAACCATAAAAAAAACTGAAAAAAGGCATGCCTCAAATAAATTTAGGTGTTGCCATAAGACAGAGCTCTACCGAGCCTAGGTCAGGCCATCTCAATTCCGAGCTGTGCACACCTCTATTCATAACTTATCTTCTCTAATCTTTTCTTATGCTCCCAATAGATCAAACCACAGGCTTATCAACCTTCTTATCCTTCACCTCCAAAATTTATCACGGGGCGAATAAGAAAAGAAAAAGGAAGGAGCTAAAAGAAACCATCATATCAAAGGTAGAAAATCCTTCAATAAGAAGTTATGCTAAGAGGACACCCATCTAAGCAAGGAAATACAGGAAAATTTTCCTTTTTTTTTTCTTTTTTTTTTTTTTTTTTTTTTTT
>NW_019259220.1:0-1067 GCF_002742605.1 Olea europaea var. sylvestris
TTATAGAACAAAACATTGGAGAGCCGCTGGGAGATTCCACATGGATTACTATCTGAGTGTCAGTGGTTAATCACTAACGTTCAGTAGTGGAATTGGTCCTTTAACTTTAGATCATCACGATGCCTTATATGAGGATAGTCATACTTTGACGGTGTTGGATGTTACCCTGTCAAGGGTCGCTAATACATCGTTCGAATATGTCAAGAATCATTTGAAGGTTGTGCATGACCAATAAAGGATTCGCCACTCTTAGATAGTAAGAGATTATAATCTACATTTCATTCAATTAAGTCGATAACGAAATCTTTGGTCGAGGTCTACTCATAAGTCGAAAAGGAGTTTTAGATTTATATGACTTAATAGTGGAATGAAAGATATGATTGAAAATCGAGATTAACACACTTTCATATCTCATAATTGATCGGATCATATTGACGAATAGATTATAGTTTCACGGTAAACAAACAAGTTTGATTTTGTCATACCACATGACGTTTTTCGTCACATGTATTGCCTCGATACATTATTAGATGTCAATCTGGGATGACGAATGTAAATTGGTGGTAAATTAAAAGAGTGTTTTAATGTCAATTTTGATTAGATTAAAATAATAATTCACGTCGTTGGGCATCGTAATTGGGAATCTGATGCGTCACACACAAAATGAGAACTAAAAGATTGTGATTTACCAATTAATTAATTTAACAAGCGTTGGATAAATTATTTAATTGGGTTGCTTATTAATAGGTCCGAATAATTAATTTGATTTATTAATTCATTGACCGAATTTAATTAAATGGGTAAATTAAATATTGGACAGGGTCAAACCCGTTTGGACTTATATAAATAAGCAGTTAGGGTTTTGAAATTGTAGACAATTTTCATTCTTCTTGCTAGCACAAGAAAAGAAAACCCTAGTTCTCTTACAATTTTGTTCTCTGTGTGGATTTTCAGGCTGGACAATTGAACAGTTGTGGGTGACAAATCAAGATTGGTAGAGCAGAATAAACGCAAAGGAGTTTGTAGAATTAAAGAATTGTACAATTTCTATCTAAACACAAAGCAAA
>NW_019259221.1:0-1067 GCF_002742605.1 Olea europaea var. sylvestris
TAAGTACTTTTTGGAAATGTAGCGACCGTTTTGGATTGAACTCACCACTTCGTCGTGACGTATGAGGGATTTCAGCGATTTTTTGAAAGAATGAGCGCTTGAATATTTGCAACGCTTGGATAGTCGGCGTACGAAGAATTGAGCGAAACTTTTGCACACGGTGTCTTTTCGGGCCCACAAGTACTTTTTGGAAATGTTGCGACCCTTTTGGATTGAACTTAAGACTTCATCGTTACGTATGAGGGATTTCGGCCATTTTTGGAAAGAATGAGTACATGCATATTTGGAACGCTTGGATAGTCGGCGTACGAAGAATTGAGCGTGACTTTTGTACACGGTGTCCGTTTATGGCCCGTAAGTACTTTTTGGAAATGTAGCTACCATTTTCGATTGAACTCACCACTTCGTCGTGACGTATGAGCGATGTCGGCCATTTTTCGAAAGAATGAGCGCTTGCATATTTGGAACGCTTGGATAGTCGGCGTACGAAGAATTGAGCGTGACTTTTGTACACGGTGTCCGTTTATGGCCCGTAAGTACTTTTTGGAAATGTAGCTACCATTTTCGATTGAACTCACCACTTCGTCGTGACGTATGAGCGATGTCGGCCATTTTTCGAAAGAATGAGCGCTTGCATATTTGGAACGCTTGGAAAGTCGGCGTACGAAGAATTGAGCGTAACTTTTGCACACGGTGTCCGTTTCGGGCCCATAAGTACTTTTTGGAAATGTAGCGACCGTTTTGGATTGAACTCAAGACTTCTTCGTGACGTATGAGGGACTTCGGCGATTTTTCAGAAGAATGAGCACATGCATATTTGGAACGCTTGGAAAGTCGGCGTATGAAGAATTGAGAGTAACTTTAGCACACGGTGTCCATTTCGGGCCCATAAGTACTTTTTGGAAATGTAGCGACCGTTTTGGATTGAACTCAAGACTTCTTCGTGACGTATGAGGGACTACGGCAATTTTTCAAAAGAATGACCACATGCATATTTGGAACGCTTGGATAGTCGGCGTACGAAGAATTGAGCGTAACTTTTGCACACGGTGTCCATTTCGGGCCCA
>NW_019259222.1:0-1067 GCF_002742605.1 Olea europaea var. sylvestris
TCAGTGAAAAGTGGTTTTTGGTTTCATGAAAACTTCGGGCTTGTCCATTTTTGGTGAATTGCTAGTCTAATTCGATTGGAATCCAGTCAATGAAAAGTGGTTTTTGATTTCATGATAACTTCGGGTTTGTTTGTTTTTGGGGAGTTCTTGGTCTAATTCGATTGGAATCGAGTCAATGAAAAGTAGTTTTTGATTTCATGATAACTTTGGGCTTGTTCGTTTGTGGCGAATTGCCAGTCAAATTAGCTTGGAATCGAGTCAATGAAAAGTTTATTTTGATTTCATGATAACTTTGGGTTTGTTCGTTTTTCGCGAATTGCTAGTCAAATTCAATTGGAATGGAGCCAATGAAAAGTGGATTTTGATTTCATGAAAACTTCGGGCTTGTTCGTTTTTGGCGAATTGCTAGACAAATTCAATTGGAATTGAGTCAATGAAAAGTGATTTTTGATTTCAGGATAACTTCGGGTTTGTTCATTTTTTGCGAATTGCTAGTCAAATTCGATTGGAATCGAGTCAATGAAAAGGGATTTTTGATTTCATGATAACTTCGGGCTTGTTCCTTTTTGGCGAATTGCTAGTCAAATTCGATTGGAATCGAGTCAATGAAAAGTGGTTTTTGATTTCATGATAACTTCGTGCATGTTCGTTTTTCGTGAATTGCTAGTCAAATTCAATTGGAATGGAGCCAATGAAGAGTGGATTTTGATTTCATGAAAACTTCGGGCTTCTTCGTTTTTGACCAATTGCTAGTCTAATTCGATTGGAATCGAGTCAATAAAAAGTGGTTTTTGATTTCATGATAACCTCGGGTTTGTTTGTTTTTGGGGAATTGTTGGTCTAATTCGATTGGTATCAAGTCAATGAAAAGTAGTTTTTGATTTCATGATGACTTCGGGTTTGTTCGTTTTTGGTGAATTGCTAGTCAAATTCGATTGGAATCGAGTCAACGAAAAGTGATTTTTGATTTCATGAAAACTTCGAGCTTGTCCGTTTTTGGTGAATTGCTAGTCAAATTCGATTGGAATCGAGTCAATGAAAAGTGATTTTTGATTTCATGATAACTT
>NW_019259223.1:0-1067 GCF_002742605.1 Olea europaea var. sylvestris
AATTTGAGTTGAGAAAACCATTTAAAGCTATAAGAGCTGAATTTTCATAGAAAAAATTCATCTGAATTTCTTTGTGGGCCTTGATTAAGAGAGATAGAGATGAAATTTCACTTTTCATTATATTTATAGATGGATTCACACACTTCAGTTGTGTAACTGATTTTCTTAAGCTGAAAATATTGTATTGATTTGGACTTTTCTGAAGTCAAGTAGAAAATTAGATTGTGAAAGTGAAGATTTTGAGAATTATCTGATAGCGTGAATCTCTATTGCGAGATATCAACGATCTATGTAATGAAAGATATTCTTATTTGATGGACTATTCCTTAATGTGCAATAATTATAAAGTGTATTGGATTGAAGGAATAAAATATTGCTAAATATGATAAGGTTTGAGATATGCAGTACAACTTACATATTTGCTTTTGGAAAGAGCGTTGCCTAACTACAACGTATCAGATAATGGAGTTCTCTCAATGTTGGTAACTTCAGAATATATAAGTTTTGGACACGTAAATAAATGAATGTGGGTCATCACAGACTCTTAATTGACTATATATGTTCTCGATAATGAGTATGAGAACATGAGTCTGTTAAGAACAAGATGTGTCTCGATGACATGCATATAATCCGAAAAGGTACTTAAGTGAAATTTTTGGACGGATATCGAGTCATAAGATATGACATTTGATATTTTTCCCAGTAAGGGAGAAAAAGATTGGAGAACATTGTTGAAATTCATATTATATGTATTGATGAATCAGTTTTGAATATATAAGAGATGATTTAAACTTCTGATTCAAGTGGGGGTAATTTATTTTCGAGTTGGACTTATCTATCCAAGTGGGAGCCATTTAAGAACTATCTAATTTTAATGATTCTTGATTCCAAGTTGGATCTAAAAGCTAGTTTAGAAAATCAGAAGAGAACTTTTGATAAAAGTATATATATGGAGTATAGAAGTTCAACCTAATCTGGGATATGGTGAAAGTTCTATTCGAACATTATGTTTACCGAGAACATTCAGGTTCTTGAAAGTTAAATGGAAGACTAATGAGTTTCTGATA
>NW_019259224.1:0-1067 GCF_002742605.1 Olea europaea var. sylvestris
AGCAGAATGAAAACTAATAACGGCATAATAAGTAGATGCAAATTACCAGATTGCAGCAAACAAGGAAGCTGAGCAATTTTTATTATAAACATTTTTCCAACATAAATGACCAGATTGCAGCAAACAAGGCCTCTTTTCATTTTATGATAATTTACATTTACGTTCCATTCATCACTAAAGAGTCCATTTTGGTATTGTCTTCAGGGATGCTATGAATGCAGAAACAAAATCTCTCATTTACTTAAAGTTCAGCACAGTATATAGACACTATAAAGCTCGTCAAATATTTTGTTTCCACCATCTCTAAGTTTTTTCCATTTTATTCCACAACCGAATCAATAGACAAACCCTTGTTTCCAGCATCTCTGAGTTTTTTTCCATGTTATTGCACAAGCTAATTTTAATAAGCTTCACAGCATCTCTGAGTTTTTCCATTTTTTGCATAAGCTAATTTTAATCAGTTTCACCTCTTTTACACAGTACATTACAACACAACTCAGCACATTTTTTGTCTAGCTTTTTCCAACAGCTAGAGAAGACGATCTTAAAAAATGGTTAGCTCACATTTCTGACACCAACTAGATAGATATCCATAAGCACAAATGCAGTAGTTACAAAATATGAGCTTTACAATTTTGTCAGAGAAGACGGACAAGAATGTAATCGGAAAGAGGAAAATTTACTTACTGTAATACAGTAGACGAGATGCACATCTCAGCTACCGGAGACGACGACCTTCAAAAATGTGTAGTACAGTACAAACGGCAGACGATCTTCATCTATGTGTAGTATATTGTCCACCGGAGAAGACGATCTTCATAATGTGTCGGAGGAATGGGTTGGGTACAAGAATTTCAGCTGGGAATGCTAGGGCTAAGTTTTGGGGGAAATGGTCTAATTTCCCTCGTTTTCTTTCTTTTTTCTTCCCACTTTTTTGTTTTCTTTCTTTTTTTAAAAGGCCACGTCACCCGATTTTTTCCAATTCTGTAACTCATCTGTGATCCATTGTTTGTACATCCAGCTTTTTCCATTTTATTTTGCTCTCTTTGAACGACAGAAAAATTCTG
>NW_019259225.1:0-28631 GCF_002742605.1 Olea europaea var. sylvestris
TCGTGAGTTCAACCCAAAACGGTCGCTACATTTCCGAAAAGTACTTATGGGCTCAAAACGGACACCGTGTGCAAAAGTTACGCCCAATTCTTTGTACGCCGACTATCCAAGCATTCCGAATATAAAACTGCTCATTCTTTTGAAAGATGCCCGAAATCCCTCAAACGTCACGACGAAGTCGTGAGTTCAACCTAAAACGGTCAGAACATTTCCAAAAAGTACTTATCTGCCTAAAACGGACACCGTGTGCAAACGTTACGCTCAATTCTTCGTACGCCGACTATCCAAGCGTTCCAAATATAAAAGTGCTCATTCTTTTGAAAAATGGCCGAAATCCCTCAAAGGTCACGACAAAGTCGTGGGTTCAACCCAAAACGGTCGCTGCATTTCCAAAAATTACTTATGGGCCCAAATCGGACATCGTGTGCAAAAGTTACACTCAATTCTTCGTACGCCGACTATCCAAGCGTTCCAAATATAAAAGTGCTCATTCTTTCGAAAAACGGCCAAAATTCCTCAAACGTCACGACGAAGTCGTGAGTTCAACCCAAAATGGTCGCTACATTTCCAAAAAGTACTTATGGGCCCAAAATGGACAGTGTGTGCAAAAGTTACGCTCAATTCGTCGTACGCCGACTATCCAAGCGTTCCAATTATAAAAGTGCTCATTCTTTTCAAAAATGGTCGAAATTCCTCCAATGTCTCGACGAAGTCGTGAGTTCAACCCAAAACGGTCGCTACATTTCCGAAAAGTACTTATGGGCTCAAAACGGACACCGTGTGCAAAAGCTACGCTCAATTCTTCGTGCGCCGACTATCCAAGCGTTCCGATTATAAAATTGCTCATTCTTTCGAAAGATGGCTGAAATCCCTCAAACGTCACGATGAAGTCGTGAGTTCAACCTAAAACGGTCAGAACATTTCCAAAAAGTACTTATGGGCCCAAAACGGACACCGTGTGCAAGCGTTACGTTCAATTCTTCGTATGCAGACTATCCAAGCGTTCCAAATATAAAAGTGCTCATTCTTTCGAAAAATGGTCGAAATCCCTCAAAGGTCACGACTAAGTCGTGAGTTCAACCCAAAACGGTCGCTACATTTCCAAAAAGTACTTATGGGCCCAAGGCGGACCCCGTGTGCAAAAGTTACGCTCAATTCTTCGTACGCCGACTATCCTAGCTTTCCAGAAATTCAAGTGCTCATTCTTTCGAAAGATGGCCGAAATCCCTCAAAGGTCACGACTAAGTCGTGAGTTCAACCCAAAACGATCGCTACATTTCCGAAAAGTACTTATGGGCTCAAAACGGATACCGTGTGCAAAAGTTACGCTCAATTCTTCGTACGCCGACTATCCAAGCGTTCAAATTATAAAAGTGCTCATTCTTTTGAATAATGGCCGAAATCCCTCTAACGTCACGACGAAGTCGTGAGTTCAACCCAAAACGATCGCTACATTTCCGAAAAGTACTTATGGGCTCAAAACGGATACCGTGTGCAAAAGTTACGCTCAATTCTTCGTACGCCGACTATCCAAGCGTTCCGAATATAAAAGTGCTCATTCTTTCGAAAGATGGCCGAAATCCCTCAAACGTCACGACGA
Organism: Olea europaea var. sylvestris; assembly: GCF_002742605.1. NCBI lineage: Eukaryota > Viridiplantae > Streptophyta > Magnoliopsida > Lamiales > Oleaceae > Olea > Olea europaea. The sequence goes on from NW_019259225.1 coordinate 1,601, forward strand.
AGTCGTGAGTTCAACCTAAAACGGTCAGAACATTTCCAAAAAGTACTTATGGGCCCAAAACGGACACCGTGTGCAAATGTTACGCTCAATTCTTCGTACGCCGACTATCCAAGCGTTCCAAACAAAAAAGTGCTCATTCTTCCGAAAAATGGCCGAAATCCCTCAAAGGTCACGACAAAGTCGTGAGTTTAACCCAAAACGGTCACTACATTTTCAAAAATTACTTATGGGCACAAACGGACATCGTGTGCATAAGTTACACTCAATTCTTCGTATGTCGACTATCGAAGCGTTCCAAATATAAAAGTGCTCATTCTTTCGAAAAATGGCCGAAATTCCACAAACATCACGACGAAGTCGTGAGTTCAACCCAAAATGGTCGCTACATTTCCAAAAAGTACTTATGGGCCCAAAATGGACAGTGTGTGCAAAAGTTACGCTCAATTCGTCGTACGCCGACTATCCAAGTGTTCCAAATATAAAAGTGCTCATTCTTTCGAAAAATGGCCGAAATCCCTTCAACGTCACGGCGAAGTCGTGAGTTCAACCCAAAATGGTCGGTACATTTCCAAAAAGTAGTTATGGGCCCAAAACGGACACCGTGTGCAAAAGTTACGCTCTATTCTTCGTATGCCGACTATCCAAGAGTTCCAAATATAAAAGTGCTCATTCTTTCGAAAGATGGCCGAAATCCCTCAAACGTCACGACAAAGTCGTGAGTTCAACCCAAAACGGTCGCTACATATCCAAAAAGTAATTATGGACCCAAAACGGACACCGTGTGCAAAAGTTACGCTCAATTCTTCGTACGTCGACTATCCAAGCGTTCCAATTATAAAAGTGCTCATTCTTTTGAAAAATGGCCGAAATTCCTCCAACGTCACGACAAAGTCGTGAGTTCAGCCCAAAACGGTCGCTACATTTTCGAAAAGTACTTATGGGCTCAAAACGGACACCGTGTGCAAAAGTTACGCTCAATTCTTCGTACGCCGACTATCCAACCGTTTCGAAAATAAAAGTGCTCATTCTTTCGAAAGATGGCCGAAATCCCTCAAACATCACGACAATGTCGTGAGTTCAACCTAAAACGGTCAGAATATTTCCAAAAAGTACTTATGGGTCCAAAACGGACACCGTGTGCAAACGTTACGCTCAATTCTTCGTACGCCGACTATACAAGCGTTCCAAATATTAAAGTGCTCATTCTTTCGAAAAATGGCCGAAATCCCTCAAAGGTCACGACAAAGTCGTGAGTTCAACCCAAAACGGTCGCTACATTTCCAAAAATTACTTATGGGCCCAAAACGGACATCGAGCGCAAAAGTTACACTCAATTCTTCGTACGCCGACTATCCAAGCGTTCCAAATATAAAAGTGCTCATTCTTTCGAAAAATGGCCAAAATTCCTCAAACGTCACGACGAAGTCGTGAGTTCAACCCAAAATAGTCGCTACATTTCCAAAAAGTACTTATGGGCCTAAAACGGACACCGTGTGTAAAAGTTACGCTCAATTCTTCGTACGACGACTATCCAAGCGTTCAAATTATAAAATTGCTCATTCTTTTGAAAAATGGTCGAAATCCCTCTAACGTCACGACGAAGTCGTGAGTTCAATCCAAAACGGTCGCTACATTTCCGAAAAGTACTTATGGGCTCAAAACGGACACCGTGTGCAAAAGTTACGCTCAATTCTTTGTACGCCGACTATCCAAGCATTCCGAATATAAAACTGCTCATTCTTTTGAAAGATGCCCGAAATACCTCAAACGTCACGACGAAGTCGTGAGTTCAACCTAAAACGGCCAGAACATTTCCAAAAAGTACTTATCTGCCCAAAACGGACACCGTGTGCAAACGTTACGCTCAATTCTTCGTACGCCGACTATCCAAGCGTTCCAAATATAAAAGTGCTCATTCTTTTGAAAAATGGCCGAAATCCCTCAAAGGTCACGATGAAGTTGTGAGTTCAACCCAAAATGGTCGCTACATTTCCAAAAAGTACTTATGGGCCTAATAAGGACACCGTGTGCAAAAGTTACGCTTAATTCTTCTTACGCCGACTATCCAAGCGTTCCAAATATAAAAGAGCTCATTCTTTCGAAAAATGGCCAAAATCCCTCAAACGTCACGACGAAGTCGTGAGTTCAACCTAAAATGGTCGGAACATTTCCAAAAAGTAATTATGGGCCCAAAACGGACACCGTGTGCAAAAGTTACTCTTAATTCTTCGTACATCGACTATCCAAGCGTTCCAATTATAAAAGTGCTCATTCTTTTCAAAAATGGCCGAAATTCCTCCAACGTCTCGACGAAGTCGTGAGTTCAACCCAAAACGGTCGCTACATTTCCGAAAAGTACTTATGGGCTCAAAACGGACACCGTGTACAAAAGTTACGCTCAATTCTTCGTACGCCGACTATCCAAGCGTTCCGAATATAAAAGTGCTCATTCTTTCGAAAGATGGCCAAAATCCCTCAAACGTCACGACGAAGTCGTGAGATCAACCCAAAACGGTCGCTACATTTCCAAAAAGTACTTATGGGCCCAAGACGGACACCGTGTGCAAAAGTTACGCTCAATTCTTCGTACGCCAACTATCCAAGCGTTCAAATTATAAAAGTGCTCATTCTTTTGAAAAATGGCCGAAATCCCTCTAACGTCACGACGAAGTCGTGAGTTCAACCCAAAATGGTCGCTACATTTCCGAAAAGTACTTATGCGCTCAAAATTGACACCGTGTGTAAAAGTTACGCTCAATTCTTCGTACGCCGACTATCCAAGCGTTCCGAATATAAAAGTGCTCATTCTTTTGAAAGATGGCCGAAATCCCTCAAACGTCACGACGAAGTCGTGAGTTCAACCTAAAACGGTCAGAACATTTCCAAAAAGTACTTATGGGCCCAAAACGGACACCGTGTGCAAACGTTACGCTCAATTCTTCGTACGCCGGCTATCCAAGCGTTCCAAACAAAAAAGTGCTCATTCTTTCGAAAAATTGCCGAAATCCCTCAAAGGTCACGACAAAGTCGTGAGTTTAACCCAAAACGGTCACTAAATTTTCAAAAATTACTTATGGGCACAAACGGACATCGTGTGCAAAAGTTACACTCAATTCTTCGTACGTCGACTATCGAAGCGTTCCAAATATAAAAGTGCTCATTCTTTCGAAAAATGGCCGAAATTCCTCAAACATCATGACGAAGTCGTGAGTTCAACCCAAAATGGTCGCTACATTTCCAAAAAGTACTTATGGGCCCAAAATGGACAGTGTGTGCAAAAGTTACGCTCAATTCGTCGTACGCCGACTATCCAAGTGTTCCAAATATAAAAGTGCTCATTCTTTCGAAAAATGGCCGAAATCCCTTCAACGTCACGACGAAGTCGTGAGTTCAACCCAAAATGGTCGGTACATTTCCAAAAAGTAGTTATGGGCCCAAAACGGACACCGTGTGCAAAAGTTACGCTCTATTCTTCGTACGCCGACTATCCAAGAGTTCCAAATATAAGAGTGCTCATTCTTTCGAAAGATGGCCGAAATCCCTCAAACGTCACGACAAAGTCGTGAGTTCAACCCAAAACGGTCGCTACATTTCCAAAAAGTAATTATGGACCCAAAACGGACACCGTGGGCAAAAGTTACGCTCAATTCTTCGTACGTCGACTATCCAAGCGTTCCAATTATAAAAGTGCTCATTCTTTTGAAAAATGGCCGAAATCCCTCAAACGTCACGACAAAGTCGTGAGTTCAACCCAAAACGGTCGCTACATTTCCAAAAAGTACTTATGGGCCCAAAACGGACACCGTGTGCAAAAGTTACGCTCAATTCTTCATACGCCGACTATCCAAGCGTTCCAATTATAAAAGTGCTCATTCTTTTGAAAAATGGCCGAAATCCCTCTAACGTCACGGCGAAGTTGTGAGTTCAACCCAAAACGGTCGCTACATTTCCAAAAAGTACTTATGGGCCTAATACGGACACCGTGTGCAAAAGTTACGCTTAATTCTTCTTACGCCGACTATCCAAGCGTTCCAAATATAAAAGAGCTCATTCTTTCGAAAAATGGCCAAAATCCCTCAAACGTCACGACGAAGTCGTGAGTTCAACCTAAAATGGTCGGAACATTTCCAAAAAGTAATTATGGGCCCAAAACGGACACCGTGTGCAAAAGTTACTCTCAATTCTTCGTACATCGACTATCCAAGCGTTCCAATTATAAAAGTGCTCAACTTTTGAAAAATGGCCGAAATTCCTCCAACTTCACGACGAAGTCGTGAGTTCAACCCAAAACGGTCGCTACATTTCCAAAAAGTACTTATGGGCCCAAAACGGACATCGTGTGCAAAAGTTACGCTCAATTCTTCATACACCGACTATCCAAGCGTTCCAATTATAAAAGTGCTCATTCTTTTGAAAAATGGCCGAAATCCCTCTAACGTCACGACGAAGTCGTGAGGTCAACCCAAAATGGTCGCTACATTTCCGAAAAGTACTTATGGGCTCAAAACGGACACCGTGTGCAAAAGTTACGCTCAATTCTTCATACGCCGACTATCTAAGCGTTCCAAATATAAAAGAGCTCATTCTTTCGAAAAATGGCCAAAATCCCTCAAACGTCACGACGAAGTCGTGAGTTCAACCTAAAATGGTCGGAACATTTCCAAAAAGTAATTATGGGCCCAAAACGGACACCGTGTGCAAAAGTTACTCTCAATTCTTCGTACGTCGACTATCCAAGCGTTCCAATTATAAAAGTGCTCATTCTTTTCAAAAATGGCCGAAATTCCTCCAACGTCACGACGAAGTCGTGAGTTCAACCCAAAACGGTCGCTACATTTTCGAAAAGTACTTATGGGCTCAAAACGGACACCGTGTGCAAAAGTTACGCTCAATTCTTCGTACGCCGACTATCCAACCGTTCCGAAAATAAAAGTGCTCATTCTTTCGAAAGATGGCCGAAATCCCTCAAACGTCACGACAAAGTCGTGAGTTCAACCTAAAACGGTCAAAACATTTCCAAAAAGTACTTATGGGCCCAAAACGGACACCGTGTGCAAACGTTATGCTCAATTCTTCGTACGCCGACTATCCAAGCGTTCCAAATATAAAAGTGCTTATTCTTTCGAAAAATGGCCGAAATCCCTCAAAGGTCACGACAAAGTCGTGAGTTGAATCCAAAACGGTCGCTACATTTCCAAAAATTACTTATGGGCCCAAAACGGACATCGTGTGCAAACCTTACGCTCAATTCTTCGTACGCCGACTATCCAAGCGTTCCGAATATAAAAGTTCTCATTCTTTCAAAAGATGGCCGAAATCCCTCAAAGGTCACGACAAAGTCATGAGTTGAACCCAAAACGATCGCTACATTTCCAAAAATTACTTATGGGCCCAAAACGGACATCGTGTGCAAACCTTACGCTCAATTCTTAGTACGCCGACTATCCAAGCGTTCCGAGTATAAAAGTGCTCATTCTTTCGAAAGATGGCTGAAATCCCTCAAACGTCACGACGAAGTCGTGAGTTCAACCTAAAACGGTCAGAACATTTCCAAAAAGTACTTATGGGCCCAAAACGGATACCGTGTGCAAACGTTACGCTCAATTCTTCGTACGCCGACTATCCAAGCGTTCCAAATATTAAAGTGCTCATTCTTTCGAAAAAAGGCCGAAATCCCTCAAAGGTCACGACAAAGTCGTGAGTTCAACCCAAAACGGTCCCTACATTTCCAAAAATTACTTATGGGCCCAAAACGGACATCGAGCGCAAAAGTTACATTCCATTCTTCATACGCCGACTATCCAAGCGTTCCAAACATAAAAGTGCTCATTCTTTCGAAAAATGGCCGAAATTCCTCAAACGTCACGACGAAGTCGTGAGTTCAGCCCAAAATGGTCGCTACATTTCCATAAAGTACTTATGGGCCCAAAATGGACAGTGTGTGCAAAAGTTACGCTCAATTCTTCGTACGCTGACTATCCAAGTGTTCCAAATATAAAAGTGCTCTTTCTTTCGAAAAATGGCCGAAATCCCTTCAACGTCACGACGAAGTCGTGAGTTCAACCCAAAATGGTCGGTACATTTCCAAAAAGTACTTATGGGCCCAAAACGGACACCGTGTGCAAAAGTTACGCTCTATTCTTCGTACGCCGACTATCCAAGTGTTCCAAATATAAAAGTACTCATTCTTTTGAAAGATGGCCGAAATCCCTCAAACGTCACGACGAAGTCGTGAGTTCAACCCAAAACGGTCGCTACATTTCCAAAAAGTACTTATGGGCCCAAAACGGACACCGTGTGCAAAAGTTACTCTCAATTCTTCGTACGTCGACTATCCAAGTGTTCCAATTATAAAAGTGCTCATTCTTTTGAAAAATGGCGGAAATTCCTCCAACGTCACGACGAAGTCGTGAGTTCAACCCAAAACGGTCGCTACATTTCCAAAAGTACTTATGGGCCCAAAACGGACACCGTGTGCAAAAGTTACGCTCAATTCTTCGTACGCCGACTATCCAAGCGTTCCAATTATAAAAGTGCTCATTCCTTCGAAAAATGTCCGAAATCCCTCTAACATCACGACGAAGTCGTGACTTCAACCCAAAACGGTCGCTACATTTCCAAAAAGTACTTATGGGCCCAATACGGACACCGTGTGCAAAAGTTACGCTCAATTCTTCTTACGCCGACTATCCAAGCGTTCCAAATATAAAAGTGCTCATTCTTTCGAAAAATGGCCAAAATCCCTCAAACGTCACGACGAAGTCGTGAGTTCAACCTAAAATGGTCGGAACATTTCCAAAAAGTACTCATGGGCCCAAAACGGACACCGTGTGCAAAAGTTACGCTCAATTCTTCGTACATCAACTATCCAAGCGTTCCAATTATAAAAGTGCTCATTCTTTTGAAAAATGGCCAAAATTCATCAAATGTCACGACGAAGTCGTGAGTTAAACCCAAAACGGTGGCTACATTTCCAAAAAGTACTTATGGGCCCAAAACGGAAACCTTGTGTAAAAGTTACGCTCAATTCTTCGTAAGCCGACTATCCAAGCGTTCCAATTATAAATGTGCTCATTCTTTCGAAAAATGGCTGAAATCCCTTCAACGTCACGATGAAGTCGTGAGTTCAACCCAAAACAGTCGGTACATTTCCAAAAAGTTCTTATGGGCCCAAAACGGACACCGTGTGTAAAAGTTACGCTCAATTCTTCGTACGTCGACTATCCAAGCGTTCCAAATATAAAAGTGCTCATTCTTTCGAAAAATGGCCGAAATCCCTAAAACGTCACGACGAAGTCGTGAGTTCAACCCAAAACGGTCGCTACATTTCCAAAACGTACTAATGGGCCGAAAACGGACAACGTGTGCAAAAGTTACGCTCAATTCTTCGTGCGCCGACTATCCAAGCGTTCCAAAAATAAAAGTGCTCATTCTTTCGGAAAATACCCGAAATCCCTCGAACGTCACGATGAAGTCGTGAGTTCAACCCAAAACGTGCGGTACATTTTTAAAAAGTACTTATGGGCCCAAAACGGACACCGTGTGCAAAAGTTACGCTCAATTCTTCGTACGCCGACTATCCTAGCGTTCCAAATATAACAGTGCTCATTCGTTGGAAAAATGTTTGAAATCCCTCAAACGTCACGACGAAGTCTTGAGTTCAACCTAAAACGGTCGCTACACTTCCAAAAAGTACTTATGGGCCCAAAACGGACACCGTGTGCAAAAGTTACGCTCAATTCTTCGTGCGCCAACTATCCAAGCGTTCCAAATATAAAAGTGCTCATTCTTTTGAAAAATGGCCAAAATCCCTTCAATGTCACGATGAAATTGTGAGTTTAACCCAAAACGGTCGCTACATTTCCAAAAAGTACTTACGAGCCCAAAACGGACACCGTGAGCAAAAGTTACGCTCTATTCTTCGTACGCCGACTATCCAAGCGTTCCAAATATAAAAGTGCTCGTTCTTTTGAAAAATGGCTGAAATCCTCAAAAGTCACGACGAAGTCTTGAGTTTAACCTAAAACGGTCGCTACATTTCCAAAAAGTACTTATGGGCTCAAAACGGACACCGTGTGCTAAAGTTACGCCCAATTCTTCGTACGTCGACTATCCAAGCGTTCCAAATGTAAAAATGCTCATTCTTTCGAAAGATGGCTGAAATCCCTCAAACGTCACGTCGAAGTCGTGAGTTTAACCCAAAACAGTCGCTACATTTCCAAAAAGTACTCATGGGCCCAAAACGGACACCGTGTGCAAAAGTTACGCTCAATTCTTCGTACGCCAACTATCCAAGCGTTCCAAATATGAAAGTGCTCATTCTTTCAAAAAATAGCCGAAATCCCTCGAACGTCACGACGAAGTCATGAGTTCAACCCAAAACGGTCGCCACATTTCCAAAAAGTACTTATGGGCCCAAAACGGACACCGTGTGCAAAAGTTACGCTCAATTCTTCGTGCGCCGACTATCCAAGCATTCCAAATATAAAAGTGCTCATTCTTTCGAAAGATGGCTGAAATCCCTCAAACTACACGACGAAGTCGTGAGTTCAACCCAAAATGGTCGCTACATTTCCAAAAAGTACTTATGGACCCAAAACGGACACCGTGTGCAAAAGTTACGCTCAATTCTTCGTTCGTCGACTATCCAAGCGTTCCAATTATAAAAGTGCTCATTCTTTTGAAAAATGGCCGAAATTCCTCCAACGTCACTACGAAGTCGTGAGTTCAACCCAAAACGATCGCCACATTTCCAAAAAGCACTTATGGGCCCAAAACGGACACCGTGTGCAAAAGTTACACTTAATTCTTCGTACGCCGACTATCCAAGCGTTCCAATTATAAAAGTGCTCATTCTTTTGAAAAATGGCCAAAATCCCTCAAACGTCACGATGAAGTCGTGAGTTCAACCCAAAACGGTCGCTACATTTCCAAAAAGTACTTATGGGCCCAAAACGGACACCGTGTGCAAAAGTTACGCTTAATTCTTCGTACGCCGACTATCCAAGCGTTCCAAATAAAAAAGTGCTCATTCTTTTGAAAAATGGCCAAAATCCCTCAAACGTCACGACGAAGTCGTTAGTTCAACCTAAAACGGTCAGAACATTTCCAAAAAGTACTTATGGGCCCAAAACGGACACCGTGTGCAAAAGTTACGCTCAATTCTTCGTACGCCGACTATCCAAGCGTTCCAAATATGAAAGTGCTCATTCTTTCAAAAAATGGCTGAAATCCCTCAAACGTCACGACGAAGTCGTGAGTTCAACCCAAAACGGTCGTTACATTTCCAAAAAGTACTTATGGGCCCAAACGGACACCGTGTGCCAAAGTTACGTTCAATTCTTCGTACGTCGACTATCCAAGCGTTCCAACTATAAAAGTGCTCATTCTTTTGAAAAATGGCCAAAATTCCTCCAACGTCACTACGAAGTCGTGAGTTCAACCTAAAACGGTCGCTACATTTCCAAAAAGTACTTGTGGGCCCAAAACGGACACCGTGTGCAAAAGTTACGCTCAATTCTTCATACACCGACTATCCAAGCGTTCCAAATATAAAAGTGCTCATTCTTTCAAAAAATGGCTGAAATCCCTCAAACGTCATGACGAAGTCGTGGGTTCAACCCAAAATGGTCGTTACATTTCCAAAAAGTGCTTATGGGCCCAAACGGACACCCTGTGCAAAAGTTACGCTCAATTCTTCGTACGCCGATTATCCAAGCGTTCCAAATATAAAAGTGCTCATTCTTTCAAAAAATGGCTGAAATCCCTCAAACGTCATGACGAAGTCGTGGGTTCAACCCAAAATGGTCGTTACATTTCCAAAAAGTGCTTATGGGCCCAAACGGACACCCTGTGCAAAAGTTACGCTCAATTCTTCGTACGCCGACTATCCAAGCGTTCCAAATGTGAAAGTGCTCATTCTTTCAAAAAATGGCCGAAATCCCTCGAACGTCACGACGAAGTCATGAGTTCAACCCAAAACGGTCGCCACATTTCAAAAAAGTACTTATGGGTCCAAAACGGACACCGTGTACAAAAGTTACGCTCAATTCTTCGTGCGCCGACTATCCAAGCGTTCCAAATATAAAAGTGCTCATTCTTTTGAAAAACGGCCGAAATCCCTCGAACGTCTTGACAAAGTCGTGAGTTCAACTCAAAATGGTCGCTACATTTCCAAAAAGTACTTATGGGCCCAAAACGGACAACGTGTGCAAAAGTTACGCTCTATTCTTCGTACGCCGACTATCCAAGCGTTCCAAATATAAAAGTGCTCATTCTTTCGAAAGATGGTCGTAATCCCTCAAACATCACGACTAAGTCGTGAGTTCAACCCAAAATGATCGCTACATTTCCAAAAAGTACTTATGGGCCCAAAACGGACACCGTGTACAAAAGTTACGCTCAATTCTTCGTACGCCGACTATCCAAGCGTTCCAATTATAAAAGTGCTCATTCTTTTGAAAAGTGGCTGAAATCCCTCAAATGTCACGACGAAGTCGTGAGTTCAACCCAAAACGGTCGGTACATTTCCAAAAAGTACTTATGGGCCCAAATGGACACCGTGTGCCAAAGTTACGTTCAATTCTTCGTACGTCGACTATCCAAGCGTTCCAATTATAAAAGTGCTCATTCTTTTGAAAAATGGCCGAAATTCCTCCAACGTCACGACGAAGTCGTGAGTTCAACCTAAAACGGTCGCTACATTTCCAAAAAGTACTTAAGGGCCCAAATGGACACCGTGTGCCAAAGTTACGTTCAATTCTTCGTACGCCGACTATCCAAGCGCTCCAAATATGAAAGTGCTCATTCTTTCGAAAAATGGCTGAAATCCCTCAAACGTCATGACGAAGTCGTGGGTTCAACCCAAAATGGTCGTTACATTTCCAAAAAGTACTTAAGGGCCCAAATGGACACCGTGTGCCAAAGTTACGTTCAATTCTTCGTACGCCGACTATCCAAGCGCTCCAAATATGAAAGTGCTCATTCTTTCGAAAAATGGCTGAAATCCCTCAAACGTCATGACGAAGTCGTGGGTTCAACCCAAAATGGTCGTTACATTTCCAAAAAGTACTTAAGGGCCCAAATGGACACCGTGTGCCAAAGTTACGTTCAATTCTTCGTACGCCGACTATCCAAGCGTTCCAAATATGAAAGTGCTCATTCTTTCAAAAAATGGCCGAAATCCCTCGAACGTCACGACGAAGTCATAAGTTCAACCCAAAACGGTCGCCACATTTCCAAAAAGTACTTATGGGTCCAAAACGGACACCGTGTACAAAAGTTACGCTCAATTCTTCGTGCGCCGACTATCCAAGCGTTCCACATATAAAAGTGCTCATTCTTTTGAAAGACGGTCGAAATCCCTCGAACGTCATGACAAAGTCGTGAGTTCAACTCAAAATGGTCGCTACATTTCCAAAAAGTACTTATGGGCCCAAAACGGACAACGTGTGCAAAAGTTACGCTCTATTCTTCGTACGCCGACTATCCAAGCGTTCCAAATATAAAAGTGCTCATTCTTTCGAAAGATGGTCGTAATCCCTCAAACATCACGACTAAGTCGTGAGTTCAACCCAAAACGGTCGCTACATTTCCAAAAAGTACTTATGGGCCCAAAACGGACACCGTGTACAAAAGTTACGCTCAATTCTTCGAACGCCGACTATCCAAGCGTTCCAATTATAAAAGTGCTCATTCTTTTGAAAAGTGGCTGAAATCCCTCAAATGTCACGATGAAGTCGTGAGTTCAAACCAAAACGGTCGTTACATTTCCAAAAAGTACTTATGGGCCCAAACGGACACCGTGTGCCAAAGTTACGTTCAATTCTTCGTACGTCGACTATCCAAGCGTTCCAATTATTAAAGTGCTCATTCTTTTGAAAAATGGCCAAAATTCCTCCAACGTCACTACGAAGTCGTGAGTTCAACCTAAAACGGTCGCTACATTTCCAAAAAGTACTTATGGGCCCAAAACGGACACCGTGTGCAAAAGTTACGCTCAATTCTTCATACGCCGGCTATCCAAGCATTCCAAATATAAAAGTGCTCATTCTTTTGGAAAATGGCCAAAATCCCTCAAACGTCACGATGAAGTCGTGAGTTCAACCTAAAACGGTCAGAACATTTCCAAAAAGTACTTATGGGCCCAAAACGGACACCGTGTGCAAAAGTTATGCTCAATTCTTCGTACGCCGACTATCCAAGCGTTCCAAACATGAAAGTGCTCATTCTTTCAAAAAATGGCCGAAATCCCTCGAACGTCACGACGAAGTCATGAGTTCAACCCAAAACGGTCGCCACATTTCCAAAAAGTACTTATGGGCCCAAAACGGACACCGTGTGCAAAAGTTACGCTCAATTCTTCGTGCGCCGACTATCCAAGCGTTCCAAATATAAAAGTGCTCATTCTTTTGAAAAATGTCCGAAATCCCTCGAACGTCATGACAAAGTCGTGAGTTCAACTCAAAATGGTCACTACATTTCCAAAAAGTACTTATGGGCCCAAAACGGACAACGTGTGCAAAAGTTACGCTCTATTCTTCGTACGCCGACTATCCAAGCGTTCCAAATATAAAAGTGCTCATTCTTTCGAAAGATGGTCGTAATCCCTAAAACATCACGACGAAGTCATGAGTTCAACCCAAAACGATCGCTACATTTCCAAAAAGTACTTATGGGCCCAAAACGGACACCGTGTACAAAAGTTACGCTCAATTCTTCGTACGCCGACTATCCAAGCGTTCCAATTATAAAAGTGCTCATTCTTTTGAAAAGTGGCAAAAATCCCTCTAACGTCACGACGAAGTCGTGAGTTCAACCCAAAACGGTTGCTACATTTCCAAAAAGTACTTATGGGCTCAAAATGGACACCGTGTGCAAAAGTTACGCTCAATTCTTCATATGCCGACTATCCAAGCGTTCCAAATATAAAAGTGCTCATTTTTTCGATAAATGGCCAAAAGCCCTCAAACATCACGACGAAGTCGTGACTTCAACCTAAAACGGTCGGAACATTTCCAAAAAGTACTTATGGGCCTAAAATGGACACCGTGTGCAAAAGTTACGCTCATTTCTTCGTACGCCGAGTATCCAAGCGTTCCATATATAAAAGTGCTCATTCTTTTGAAAAATGGCTGAAATCCCTCAAACGTCACGACGAAGTCGTGAGTTCAACCCAAAACGGTCGCTAAATTTTAAAAAACTACTTATGGGCCAAAAACGGACGCCGTGTGCAAAAGTTATGCTCAATTCTTCGTGAGCCGACTATCCAAGCGTTCCAAATATAAAAGCGCTCATTCTTTTGAAAAATGACCAAAATCCCTCAAACGTCACGATGAAGTCGTGAGTTCAACATAAAACGGTCGGAACATTTCCAAAATGTACTTATGGGCCCAAAACTGACACCGTGTGCAAAAGTTACGCTCTATTCTTCGTACGCCGACTATCCAAGCGTTCCAAATATAAAAGTGCTCGTTCTTTCGAAAGATGGCCGAAATCCCTCAAACTTCACGATGAAGTCATGAGTTCAACCCAAAACGGTCGCTACATTTCCAAAAAGTACTTATGGACCCAAAACGGACACCGTGTGCAAAAGTTACGGTCAATTCTTCGTACGTCGACTATCCAAGAGTTCCAATTGTAAAAGTGCTCATTCTTTTGAAAAATGGCCGAAATTCCTCCAACGTCACGATGAAGTCGTGAGTTAAACCCGAAACGGTCGGTACATTTCCAAAAAGTACTTATGGGCCCAAACGGACACGTGTGCAAAAGTTACGCCCAATTCTTCGTGCGCCGACCATCCAAGCGTTCCAAATATAAAAGTGCTCATTCTTTTGAAAAATGGCCGAAATCCCTCAAACGTCATGACAAAGTTGTGAGGTCAACTCAAAATGGTCGCTACATTTTCAACAAGTACTTATGGGCCCAAAACGGAGTTCATTCTTTCGAAAAATGGTCAAAATCCCTCATACGTCACGACAAAGTTGTGAGTTCAATCCAAAACGGTCGCTGCATTTTCAAAAAGTACTTATGGGCCTGAAACGGACACCGTGTGCATAAGTTACGCTCAATTCTTCATACGCCGACTATCCAAGCGTTCCAATTATAAAAGTGCTCATTCTTTTGAAAAATGGCTGAAATCCCTTCAACGTCACGATGAAGTCGTAAGTTCAACCTAAAACGGTCAGAACATTTCCAAAAAGTACTTATGGGCCTGAAACGGACACCGTGTGCATAAGTTACGCTCAATTCTTCATACGCCGACTATCCAAGCGTTCCAATTATAAAAGTGCTCATTCTTTTGAAAAATGGCTGAAATCCCTTCAACGTCACGATGAAGTCGTAAGTTCAACCTAAAACGGTCAGAACATTTCCAAAAAGTACTTATGGGCCTGAAACGGACACCGTGTGCATAAGTTACGCTCAATTCTTCATACGCCGACTATCCAAGCGTTCCAATTATAAAAGTGCTCATTCTTTTGAAAAATGGCTGAAATCCCTTCAACGTCACGATGAAGTCGTAAGTTCAACCTAAAACGGTCAGAACATTTCCAAAAAGTACTTATGGGCCTGAAACGGACACCGTGTGCATAAGTTACGCTCAATTCTTCATACGCCGACTATCCAAGCGTTCCAATTATAAAAGTGCTCATTCTTTTGAAAAATGGCTGAAATCCCTTCAACGTCACGATGAAGTCGTAAGTTCAACCTAAAACGGTCAGAACATTTCCAAAAAGTACTTATGGGCCTGAAACGGACACCGTGTGCATAAGTTACGCTCAATTCTTCATACGCCGACTATCCAAGCGTTCCAATTATAAAAGTGCTCATTCTTTTGAAAAATGGCTGAAATCCCTTCAACGTCACGATGAAGTCGTAAGTTCAACCTAAAACGGTCAGAACATTTCCAAAAAGTACTTATGGGCCTGAAACGGACACCGTGTGCATAAGTTACGCTCAATTCTTCATACGCCGACTATCCAAGCGTTCCAATTATAAAAGTGCTCATTCTTTTGAAAAATGGCTGAAATCCCTTCAACGTCACGATGAAGTCGTAAGTTCAACCTAAAACGGTCAGAACATTTCCAAAAAGTACTTATGGGCCTGAAACGGACACCGTGTGCATAAGTTACGCTCAATTCTTCATACGCCGACTATCCAAGCGTTCCAATTATAAAAGTGCTCATTCTTTTGAAAAATGGCTGAAATCCCTTCAACGTCACGATGAAGTCGTAAGTTCAACCTAAAACGGTCAGAACATTTCCAAAAAGTACTTATGGGCCTGAAACGGACACCGTGTGCAAAAGTTACGCTCAATTCTTCATACGCCGACTATCCAAGCGTTCCAAATATAAAAGTGCTCATTCTTTTGAAAAATGGCCAAAATCCCTCAAACGTCACGATGAAGTCGTAAGTTCAACCTAAAACGGTCAGAACATTTCCAAAAAGTACTTATGGGCCCAAAACGGACACCGTATGCAAAAGTTACGCTCAATTCTTCGTACGCCGACTATCGAAGCGTTCCAAATATGAAAGTGCTCATTCTTTCAAAAAATGGCCGAAATCCCTCGAACGTCACGACGAAGACATGAGTTCAACCCAAAACGGTCGCCACATTTCGAAAAAATACTTATGGGCCCAAAACGGACACCGTGTGCAAAAGTTACGCTCAATTCTTCGTGCGCCGACTGTCCAAGCGTTCAAAATATAAAAGTGCTCATTCTTTTGAAAAATGGCAGAAATCCCTCGAACGTCATGACAAAGTCGTGAGTTCAACTCAAAATGGTCGCTACATTTCCAAAAAGTACTTATGGGCCCAAAACGGACACCGTGGACAAAAGTTACGCTCAATTCTTCGTACGCCGACTATCCAAGCGTTCCAATTATAAAAGTGCTCATTCTTTTGAAAAGTGGCTGAAATCCCACTAACGTCACGACGAAGTCGTGAGTTCAACCCAAAACGGTCGCTACATTTCCAAAAAGTACTTATGGGCCCAAAACGGACACCGTGTACAAAAGTTACGCTCAATTCTTCGTACGCCGACTATCCAAGCGTTCCAATTATAAAAGTGCTCATTCTTTTGAAAAGTGGCCGAAATCCCACTAACGTCACGACGAAGTCGTGAGTTCAACCCAAAACGGTTGCTAGATTTCCAAAAAGTACTTATGGGCTCAAAACGGACACCGTGTGCAAAAGTTACGCTCAATTCTTCATACGCCGACTATCCAAGCGTTCCAAATATAAAAGTGCTCATTTTTTCGAAAAATGGCCAAAATCCCTCAAACATCACGACGAAGTCGTGAGTGCAACCTAAAACGGTCGGAACATTTCCAAAAAGTACTTATGGGCCCAAAACGGACACCGTGTGCAAAAGTTACGCTCAATTCTTCGTAAGCCGACTATCCAAGCGTTCCAATTATAAAAGTGCTCATTCTTTCGAAAAATGGCTTAAATCCCTTCAACGTCACGATGAAGTCGTGAGTTCAGCCCAAAACAGTCGGTACATTTCCAAAAAGTACTTATGGGCCCAAAACTGACACCGTGTGCAAAAGTTACGCACTATTCTTCGTACGTCGACTATCCAAGGTTCCAAATATAAAAGTGCTCATTTTTTCGAAAAATGGCCAGAATTCCTCAAAGGTCACGACGAAGTTGTTAGTTCAACCCAAAACGGTCGCTACATTTCCAAAAAGTACTTATGGGCACAAAACGGACACCGTGTGCAAAAGTTACGCTCAATTCTTCGTACGCCGACTATCCAAGCGTTCCAAAAATAAAAGTGCTCATTCTTTCGAAAAATGGCCGAAATCCCTTAAACGTCACGATGAAGTCGTGAGTTCAACCCAAAATGGTCGCAACATTTCCAAAAAGTACTTATGGGCCCAAAACGGACATCGTTTGCAAAAGTTACGCTCTTTTTTTCGTACGCCGACTATCCTAGCGTTCCAAATATAAAAGTGCTCATTCTTTCGAAAGATGGCCGAAATTCCTCAAACGTCACGACGAAGTCATGAGTTCAACACAAAACGGTCGCTACATTTCAAAAAAGTACTGTGGGCCCAAAACGGACACCGTGTGAAAAAGTTACCTTCAATTCCTCGTTCGCCGACTATCCAAGCGTTCCAATTATAAAAGTGCTCATTCTTTTGAAAAATGGCCGAAATTCCTCTAACGTCACGGCGAAGTCTCGAGTTCAACCCAAAACGGTCGCTACATTTTCAAACAGTACTTATGGGCCCAAAATGGACACCGTGTGGAAAAGTTACGCTCAATTCTTCATACGCCGACTATCCAAGCGTTCCAATTAAAAAAGTGCTCATTCCTTTGAAAAATGGACGAAATTCCTCTAACGTCATGACGAAGTCGTGAGTTCAACCTAAAACGGTCGGTACATTTCCAAAAAGTACTTATGGGCCCAAACGGACACCGTGTGCAAAAGTTACGCTCAATTCTTTATACGTCGACTATCCAAGCGTTCCAATTATAAAACTGCTCATTCTTTTAAAAAATGGCTGAAATTCCTCCAACGTCACTACGAAGTCGTGAGTTCAACCTAAAACGGTCGCTACATTTCCAAAAAGTACTTATGGGCCCAAAACGGACACCGTGTGCAAAAGTTACGCTCAATTCTTCATACGTCGACTATCCAAGCGTTCCAATTATAAAACTGCTCATTCTTTAAAAAAATGGCCGAAATTCCTCCAACGTCACTACGAAGTTGTGAGTTCAACCTAAAACGGTCGCTACATTTCCAAAAAGTACTTATGGGCCCAAAACGGACACCGTGTGCAAAAGTTACGCTCAATTCTTCATACGCCGACTATCCAAGCGTTCCAAATATAAAAGTGCTCGTTCTTTTGAAAAATGGCCAAAATCCTCAAACGTCACGACGAAGTCGTGAGTTCAACCTAAAACGGTCAGAACATTTCCAAAAAGTACTTATGGGCCCAAAACGGACACCGTGTGCAAAAGTTACGCTCAATTCTTCGTACGCCGACTATCCAAGCGTTCCAATTATAAAAGTGCTCATTCTTTCGAAAAATGGCCAAAATCCCTCGTACGTCACGATGAAATGGTGAGTTCAATCCAAAACGGTCGCTACATTTCCAAAAAGTACTGCTGGGCCCAAAACGGACACCGTGTGCAAAAGTTACGCTCAATTCTTCGTACGCCGACTATCCAAGCGTTCCAATTATAAAAGTGCTCATTCTTTCAAAAAATGGCTGAAATCCCTTCAACGTCACGATGAAGTCGTGAGTTCAACCCAAAACTGTCGGTACATTTCCAAAAAGTACTTATGGGCCCAAAACGGACACCGTGTGCAAAAGTTACGCACTATTCTTCGTACGTCGACTATCCAAGGTTCCAAATATAAGAGTCCTCATTCTTTCGAAAAATGGCCAAAATTCCTCAAAGGTCACGACGAAGTCATTAGTTCAACCCAAAACGGTCGCTACATTTCCAAAAAGTACTTATGGGCCCAAAACGGACACCGTGTGCAAAAGTTACGCTCAATTCTTCGTACGCCGACTATCCAAGCGTTCCAAATATAAAAGTGCTCATTCTTCCGAAAAATGGCCGAAATCCCATAAACGTCATGATGAAGTCGTGAGTTCAACCCAAAATGGACATCGTGTGCAAAAGTTACGCTCTTTTTTTCGAACGCCGACTATCCAAGCGTTCCAAATATAAACGTGCTCATTCTTTCGAAAGATAGCCGAAATCCCTCAAACGTCACGACGAAGTCATGAGTTCAACACAAAACGGTCGCTACATTTCCAAAAAGTACTTTGGGCCCAAAACAGGCACCGTGTGTAAAAGTGACGTTAATTCCTCGTACGCCGACTATCCAAGCGTTCCAATTATAAAAGTGCTCATTCTTTTGAAAAATGGCCGAAATTCCTCTAACGTCACGACGAAGTCGTGAGTTCAACCCAAAACGGTCGCTACATTTCCAAAAAGTACTTATGGGCCCGAAATGGACACCGTGTGGAAAATTACGCTCAATTCTTCATACGTCGACTATCCAAGCGTTCCAAATATAAAAGTGCTCTTTCTTTCGAAAAATGGCCAAAATCCCTCAAACGTCACGACGAAGTCGTGAGTTCAACCTAAAACGGTCGGAACATTTCCAAAAAGTACTTATGGGCCCAAAACGGACACCGTGTGCAAAAGTTACGCTCAATTCTTCGTACGCCGAGTATCCAAGCGTTCCAAATATAAAAGTGCTCATTCTTTTGAAAAATGGCTGAAATCCCTCAAACGTCACGACGAAGTCGTGAGTTCAACCCAAAATGGTCGCTACATTTCCAAAAAGTACTTATGGGCCAAAAACGGATGCCGTGTGCAAAAGTTACGCTCAATTCTTCGTGAGCCGACTATCCAAGCATTCCAAATATAAAAGTGCTCATTCTTTTGAAAAATGGCCAAAATCCCTCAAACGTCACGATGAAGTCGTGAGTTCAACATAAAACGGTCGGAACATTTCCAAAAAGTACTTATGGGCCCAAAACGGACACCGTGTGCAAAAGTTACGCTCCATTCTTCGTACGCCGACTATCCAAGCGTTCCAAATATAAAAGTGCTCATTCTTTCGAAAGATGGCCGAAATCCCTCCAACGTCACGACGAAGTTGTGAGTTCATCCCAAAACGGCCGCTACATTTCCAAAAAGTACTTATGGGCCCAAAACGGACACCGTGTGCAAAAGTTACGCTCAATTCTTCGTACGCCGACTCTCCAAGCGTTCCAATAATAAAAGTGCTCATTCTTTTGAAAAATGGCCGAAATCCCTCGAACGTCATGATGAAGTCGTGAGTTCAACCCAAAACGGTCGCTACATTTCCAAAACGTACTTATGGGCCCAAAACGGATACCGTGTGCAAAAGTTACGCTCAATTCTTCATACGCTGACTATCCAATCGTTCCAAATATAAAAGTGCTCATTCTTTCGAAAAATGGCCAAAATCCCTCAAACGTCACGACGAAGTCGTGAGTTCAACCAAAAACGATTGTTACATTTCCAAAAAGTACTTATGGGCCCAAAACAGACACCGAGTGCAAAAGTTACCCTCAATTCTTCGTAAGTCGACAATCCAAGCGTTCTAATTACAAAAGGGCACATTCGTTCGAAAAATGGCTGAAATCCCTTCAACGTCACGATGAAGTCGTGAGTTCAACCCAAAACAGTCAGTACATTTCCAAAAAGTACTTATGGGCCCAAAACGGACACCGTGTGCAAAAGTTACGCTCTATTCTTCGTACGTCGACTATCCAGTGTTCCAAATATGAAAGTGCTAATTCTTTCGAAAAATGGCCGAAATTCCTCAAAGGTCACGACGAAGTCGTGAGTTCAACCCAAAACGGTCGCTACATTTCCAAAAAGTACTTATGGGCCCAAAACGGACACCGTGTGCAAAAGTTACGCTCAATTCTTCGTACGCCGACTATCCAAGCGTTCCAAATATAGAAGTGCTCATTCTTTTGAAAAATGGCCGAAATCCCTCAAACTTCATGATGAAGTCGTGAGTTCAACCCAAAACTGTCGCAACATTTCCAAAAAGTACTTATGGGCCCAAAACGGACATCGTGTGCAAAAGTTACTCTCTTTTTTTCGTACGCCGACTATCCAAGCGTTCCAAATATAAAAGTGCTTATTCTTTCGAAAGATGGCCGAAATCCCTCAAACTTCACGACGAACTCGTGAGTTCAACACAAAACCATCGCTACATTTCCAAAAAGTACTTTGGGCCCAAAACGGACACCGTGTGCAAAAGTTACGTTCAATTCTTCGTACGTCGACTATCCAAGCGTTCCAATTATAAAAGTGCTCAGTCTTCTAAAAAATGGCGGAAATCCCTCTAACGTCACGACGAAGTCGTGAGTTCAACCCAAAACGGTCGCTACATTTCCAAAAAGTACTTATGGGCGCAAAATGGACACCGTGTGAAAAAGTTACGCTCAATTCTTCATACGCCGACTATCCAAGCGTTCCAAATAAAAAAGTGCTCATTCGTTCGAAAAATGGCCAAAATCCCTCAAACATCACGACGAAGTCGTGAGTTCAACCTAAAATCGTCGGAACTTTTCCAAAGAGTACTTATTGGCCCAAAACGGACACCGTGTGCAAAAGTTACGCTCAATTTTTCGTACGCCGACTATCCAAGCGTTCCAAATATAAAAGTGCTCATTCTTTCGAAAAATGGCCGAAATCCCTCAAACGTCACGTTGAAGTCGTGAGTTTAACCCAAAACGGTCGTAACATTTCCAAAAAGTACTTATGGTTCCAAAGCTAACACCGTGTGCGAAAGTTACGCTCAATTCTTCGTACGTCGACTATCCAAGCGTTCCAAATATAAAAGTGCTCATTCATTCGAAAAATGGCCGAAATCCCATAAACGTAATGATGACGTCGTGAGTTCAACCCAAAATGGTCGCAACATTTCCAAAAAGTACTTATGGGCCCAAAATGGACATCGTGTGCAAAAGTTACGCTCTTTTTTTCGAACGCCGACTATCCAAGCGTTCCAAATATAAAAGTGCTCATTCTTTCGAAAGATGGCCGAAATCCCTCTAACGTAACGATGAAGTCCTGAGTTCAACCCAAAACGGTCGCTACATTTCCAAAAAGTACTTATGGGCCCAAAACAGACACGTGTGTAAAATTTACGCTCAATTCTTCATACGCCGACTATCCAAGCGTTCCAAATATAAAAGTGCTCATTCTTTTGAAAAATGGCTGAAATCCCTCAAACGTCACGACGAAGTCATGAGTTCAACCCAAAACGGTCGCTACATTTCCAAAAAGTACTTATGGGCCAAAAACGGATGCCGTGTGCAAAAGTTACGCTCAATTCTTCGTGAGCCGACTATCCAAGCGTTCCAAATATAAAAGTGCTCATTCTTTTGAAAAATGGCCAAAATCCCTCAAACGTCATGATGAAGTCGTGTGTTCAACCCAAAACGGTCGCAACATTTCCAAAAAGTACTTATGGGCCCAAAACGGACATCGTGTGCAAAAGTTACGCTCTTTTTTTCGTACGCCGACTATCCGAGCGTTCCAAAAATAAAAGTGCTCATTCTTTTGAAAGATGGCCGAAATCCCTCAAACGTCACGACGAAGTCGTGAATTCAACACAAAACGGTCGCTACATTTCTAAAAAGTACTTTGGGCCCAAAACGGACACCGTGTGCAAAAGTTACGTTCAATTCTTCGTACGCCGACTATCCAAGCGTTCCAATTATAAAAGTGCTCATTCTTTTGAAAAATGGCCGACATCCCTCTAACGTCACGACGAAGTCATGAGTTCAACCCAAAACGGTCGTTACATTTCCAAAAAGTACTTATGGGCCCAAAACGGACACCGTGTGAAAAAGTTACGCTCAATTCTTCATACGCTGACTATCCAAGCGTTCCAAATATAAAAGTGCTCATTCATTCGAAAAATGGCCGAAATCCCTCAAACGTCACGATGAAGTCATGAGTTAAACCCAAAACGATCGCAACATTTCCAAAAATTACTTATGGGCCCAAAGCTGACACCGTTTGCAAAAGTTACGCTCTATTCTTCGTACGCCGACTATCCAAGCGTTCCAAATATAAATGTGCTAATTCTTTCGAAAGATGGCCGAAACTCTCAAACGTCACGACGAAGTCGTGAGTTCAACCCAAAATGGTCGGTACATTTCCAAAAAGTACTTATGGGCCCAAAACGGACACCGTGTGCAAAAGTTACGCTCAATTCTTCGTACGCCGACTATCCAAGCGTTCCAATTATAAAAGTGCTCATTCTTTTGAAAAATGGCCGAAATCCCTCAAACGTCAAGACGAAGTCGTGAGTTCAACCTAAAACGTTCGCTACATTTCCGAAAAGTACTTATGGGCTCAAAACGGACACCGTATGCAAAAGTTACGCTCAATTCTTCATGCGCCGACTATCCAAGCGTTCCAAATACAAAAGTGCTCATTCTTTCGAAAAATGGCCAAAATCCCTCAAACGTCGCGACGAAGTCGTGAGTTCAACCTAAAACGGTCGGAACATTTCCAAAAAGTACTTATGGGCCCAAAACGGACACCGTGTGCAAAAGTTACGCTAAATTCTTCGTACGCCGAGTATCCAAGCGTTCCAAATATAAAAGTGCTAATTCTTTCGAAAAATGGCTGAAATCCCTCAAACGTCACGACGAAGTCGTGAGTTCAACCCAAAACGGTCGCTACATTTCCAAAAAGTACTTATGGGCCAAAAACGGACGCCGTGTGCAAAAGTTACGCTCAATTCTTCGTGAGCCGACTATCCAAGGGTTCCAAATATAAAAGTGCTCATTCTTTTGAAAAATGGCCAAAATCCCTCAAACGTCACGATGAAGTCGAGAGTTCAACATAAAACGGTCGGAACATTTCCAAAACGTACTTATGGGCCCAAAACGGACACCGTGTGCAAATGTTACGCTCTATTCTTCGTACGCCGACTATCCAAGCGTTCCAATTATAAAAGTGCTCAGTCTTTTGAAAAATGGCCGAAATCCCTCTAACATCACGACGAAGTCGTGAGTTCAACCCAAAACGGTCGCTACATTTCCAAAAAGTACTTATGGGCCCAAAACAGACACCGTGTGGAAAAGTTACGCTCAATTCTTCATTCGCCGACTATCCAAGGGTTCCGAATATAAAAGTGCTCATTCTTTCGAAAAATGGCCAAAATCCCCCAAACGTCAAGAGGAAGTAGTGCGTTCGACCTAAAACGGTCGGAACATTTCCAAAAAGTACTTATGGGCTCAAAACGGACACCGAGTGCAAAAGTTACGCTCAATTCTTCGTACGCCGACTATCCAAGCGTTCCAAATATTAAAGTGCTCATTCTTTCGAAAAATGGCCGAAATCCCTCAAACATCACGATGAAGTCGTGAGTTTAAACCAAAACGGTCGCAACATTTCCAAAAAGTACTTATGGGCCCAAAGCTGACACCGCGTGCAAAAGTTAAGCTCTATTCTTCGTACGCCGACTATCCAAGCGTTCCAAATATAAAAGTGCTCATTCTTTCGAAAGATGGCCGAAATCCCTCAAACGTCACGACGAAGTCGTGAGTTCAACCCAAAACGATCGCTACATTTCCAAAGAGTACTTATGGGCCCAAAAAGGACACCGTGTGCAAAAGTTACGCTCAATTCATCGTACGCCGACTATACAAGCGTTCCAATTATAAAAGTGCTCATTCTTTTGAAAAATGGCTGAAATCCCTCTAACGTCACGACGAAGTCGTGAGTTCAACCCAAAACGGTCGCTACATTTCCAAAAAGTACTTATGGACCCAAAACGGACACCGTGTGCAAAAGTTACGCTCAATTCTTCGTACGCCGACTATCCAAGCGTTCCAAATATAAAAGTGCTCATTCCTTCGAAAAATGGCCAAAATCCCTCAAACAACACGACGAAGTCGTGAGTTCAACCTAAAACGGTCGCTACATTTCCAAAAAGTACTTATGGACCCAAAACGGACACCGTGTGCAAAAGTTACGCTCAATTCTTCGTACGCCGACTATCCAAGCGTTCCAATTATAAAAGTGCTCATTCTTTTGAAAAATGGCCGAAATCCCTCTAATGTCACGATGAAGTCGTGACTTCAACCCAAAATGGTCGCTACATTTCCAAAAAGTACTTATGGGCCCAAAACGGACACCGTGTGGAAAAGTTACGCTCAATTCTTCATACGCCGACTATCCAAGCGTTCCAAATATAAAAGTGCTCATTCTTTCGAAAATGGCCAAAATCCCTCAAACGTCACGACGAAGTCGTGAATTCAACCTAAAACGGTCGGAACATTTCCAAAAAGTACTTATGGGCCCAAAACGGACACCGTGTGCAAAAGTTACGCTCAATTCTTCGTACGTCGACTATCCCAGCGTTCCAAATATAAAAGTGCTCATTCTTTCGAAAAATGGCCGAAATCCCTCAAACATCACGATGAAGTCGTGAGTTTAACCCAAAACGGTCGTAACATTTCCAAAAAGTACTTATGGGCCCGAAGCTGACACCGTGTGCAAAAGTTACGCTCTAATCTTCGTACGCCGACTATCCAAGCGTTCCAAATATAAAAGTGCTCATTCTTTTGAAAGATGGTCGAAATCCCTCAAACGTCACGACGAGGTCGTGAGTTCAACCCAAAACGGTCGCTACATTTCCAAAAAGTACTTATGGGCCCAAAACGGACACCGTGTGCAAAAGTTACGCTCAATTCTTCGTACGCCGACTATCCAAGCGTTCCAATTATAAAAGTGCTCATTCTTATGAAAAATGGCCGAAATCCCTCAAACGTCACGACGAAGTCATGAGTTCAACCCAAAACGGTCGGTACATTTCCAAAAAGTACTTATGGGCCCAAAACGGAGACCGTGTGAAAAAGTTACGCTCAATTCTTCGTACGCCGACTATCCAAGCGTTCCAAATATAAAAGTGCTCATTCTTTAGAAAGATGGCTGAAATCCTTCAAACGTCACGACGAAGTCGTGAGTTCAACCCAAAACGGTCGGTACATTTCCAAAAAGTACTTATGGGCCCAAAACGGACACCGTGTGCAAAAGATACGCTCAATTCTTCGTATGCCGACTATCCAAGCGTTCCAATTATAAAAGTACTCATTCTTTTGAAAAATGGACGAAATCCCTCAAACGTCACGACGAAGTCGTGAGTTCAACCCAAAACGGTCGCAACGTTTCCAAAAAGTACTTATGGGCTCAAAACGGACACCGTGTGCAAAAGTTACGCTCAATTCTTCATACGCTGACTATCCATGCGTTCCAAATATAAAAGTGCTCATTCTTTCGAAAAATGGCCAAAATCCCTCAAACGCCACGACAAAGTCGTGAGTTCAACCTAAACCGGTCGGAACATTTCCAAAAAGTACTTATGGGCCCAAAACGGACACCGTGTGCAAAAGTTACGCTCAATTCTTCGTACGCCGACTATCCAAGCGTTCCAATTATAAAAGTGCTCATTCTTTTGAAAAATGGCCGAAATCCCTCTAATGTCACGACGAAGTCGTGAGTTCAACCCAAAACAGTCGCTACATTTCCAAAAAGTACTTATGGGCCCAAAACGGACACCGCGTGGAAAAGTTACGCTCAATTCTTCATACGCCGACTATCCAAGCGTTCCAAATATAAAAGTGCTCATTCTTTCGAATATGGCCAAAATCCCTCAAACGTCTCGACGAAGTCGTGAATTCAACCTAAAACGGTCGGAACATTTCGAAAAAGTACTTATGGGCCCAAAACGGACACCGTGTGCAAAAGTTATGCTCAATTCTTCGTACGCCGACTATCCAAGCGTTCCAAATATAAAAGTGCTCATTCTTTCGAAAAATGGCCGAAATCCCTCAAACATCACGATGAAGTCATGAGTTTAACCCAAAACGGTCGCAACATTTCCAGAAAGTACTTACGGGCCCAAAACGGACACCGTGTGCAAAAGTTACGCTCAATTCTTCGTACGCCGAGTATCCAAGCGTTCCAATTATAAAAGTGCTCATTCTTTTGAAAAATGGCTGAAATCCCTCTAACGTCACGACGAAGTCGTGAGTTCAACCCAAAACGGTCGCTACATTTCCAAAAAGTACTTATGGGCCCAAAACGGACACCGTGTGGAAAAGTTACACTCAATTCTTCATACGCCGACTATCAAAGCGTTCCAAATATAAAAGTGCTCATTCCTTCGAAAAATGGCCAAAATCCCTCAAACGACACGACGAAGTCATGAGTTCAACCCAAAACGGTCGGTACATTTCCAAAAAGTACTTATGGGCCCAAAACGGACACCGTGTGCAAAAGTTACGCTCAATTCTTCGTACGCCGACTATCCAAGCGTTCCAAATATAAAAGTGCTCATTCTTTAGAAAGATGGCCGAAATCCTTCAAACGTCACGACGAAGTCGTGAGTTCAACCCAAAACGGTCGGTACATTTCCAAAAAGTACTTATGGGCCCAAAACGAACACCGTGTGCAAAAGTTACGCTCAATTCTTCGTATGCCGACTATCCA
>NW_019259226.1:0-1067 GCF_002742605.1 Olea europaea var. sylvestris
ACGTGTCTCCTTTGACCAATTCAGCCAAACACATTTCGGCTTGATCGTATGACTCGTCGCTGATGGTATGAACGTCAAAATTTAGGTCTTTATAATAAGTCCCTTTACTAGAATTTTTCATTTGTTCTTTTTCTCTTATCAGTCATTCATACCTAATCACATTCGCACTCAACTGGAAAAGTTCAGGAAATTCCTTGTCTTGGAATTTCTTTTTTAAATCAAAGTTCAAATAGCCCTGAGCGATTTTGACAAAACCCTTTTCGGGTAGAGGTACAAAACACTTGCTTCTTGCTGTCTTGAACCTTTGGAGAAAACTTTCTACCCATTCGTTTGCCATTTGACGTAGATTCGCCAAATCAGCCAAAGTGACTTCAGACTCAATTTTATAAAACTAAGCGTGGAATAATTGTTCCAATTGTTGCCATGTTTGAACAGAGTTCGCTGGTAAGTTGATGAATCAGGAGAAAGCTACTCCTGTTAATGAACTAGGGAAAAGACTCATTTTATGGTAATCAGTTACATTACCACTTTGCAATGTGAATCGCCCTATGTGTTCTAGAGTAGACACCTCTCCTAAACCGGTAAACAATGAGAATTCTGGCACTTTATACCCTCTAGGCCATGGATATGCTTAGTCTACCCAATCAGAATATGACTTTGTGTAAGTTGGCCTAATGACAGGACGCACCCCAAAAGCCATCTGATCCTGTACGATTTTCATAATCTGATTCCTCAACATGACGTTGGGGTCATATGGAATTCCTACAGGTTGGTTAACCGGTTGATTTGCATGAGGCCTGATGTTTGGTCATTGATTGGCAACAAAGTTACTATGATTAGGGCCATTACCATTAGCCTGAACATCTATTTCCTCATTAACACGTGGGGTATTCTGTCCATTGTTTATGACGTTATCTCTTACATTTGGATTACCCCCCAAGTTAGGCGTATCATTACTATTGTTCTAATTTGGCACTGCACCACCCCCCTTGGTTTGAGGTAGAGGGACCAGAAAGTGGTTCTACCCCTTGATTCGGATTTAGGACTGAGGGATTATGTCCCACAAT
>NW_019259227.1:0-1067 GCF_002742605.1 Olea europaea var. sylvestris
TCATAACAGTAATCTAAATTTTTATTGTAAACATGAAGTCTTATTATATTTCATAGTTACAATAGCTTTATGCCTAGAAAGTGTTTCAAAAATTAGTAACGACAAATGAGATGCATAACACATTATACGAGTAATGTAAAGAGCATCCCAAATGCACTCGAAAAGAAATTTTGCAACAATGAGTTTTTAAAAAATTTACTCGAAAGATAGTCAATGTATAATATCAAATACACTCAAAGCGGTCATTGTTCTTGTGATACCCGCAAGCGTACGAAATCGTTGACAAGTAATAATAAGTGAGTTAAGAGTTATCGTCCCACAGAGAATAAATTTAATTCAAGTTTACTAGTTTCGAATGGAATTCTAGTTATGAAAACAAAATAAATATTTTGATTTGATTTAAACTAAAGTAATCTAAGAAAGCAATAAAAATTGGGATTTTATCAAATTATAGAGGATTGTATTGGATTTTGACTCCGCCTATTGCTATATATTTCAATTCTTGATTTGTAATCTAATTTCTTTCAGGAGTTCTTGACAATCAATAACACTAATATGTTAAATGTTCTTTTCCAAAATACACCAACCTATGATTAACACGACATGATCCGATCCTATTCCTAGTCCGAATTCATATGAAAATCATGCATTTAGTTTAAGTTATCAATATGATTGCATGTATGATAGCTATTATTCCTAATCCTAACTATACATGTTAATTTTGCCGCATTTTAGACTCGTTGTGAGTATTCCTACACTACAACAAGCAACTAACTATTCAATTGATGGCCAAACAATTCAATAGTGTAATGGGAATGCAAAATTAATCAAGTAACTCACGAATTAAACTAAATACTTGTCTTGAATTAAAATAAATAAATAATAGGGTTCATCTCATCTAATACAATGAAAAACTAGCATAACATATTAATATGTAAATTACAAGAAGAATAATAGAAAAATATCACCAGGATCATAAAAGAGTACAAAAGATGTTGATCTTCACGTCCAAAGTTGAATTCTTCAAAACTTGATATAATTGAACTTCAATTCCTTGCTATGGCTTG
>NW_019259228.1:0-1067 GCF_002742605.1 Olea europaea var. sylvestris
CAACCTGTCAAATTTTAGCCCATTCCGACACCGTCGTGAAATATGACGAAATTGCCCCCGGTACGAATTTTATTTCCAATCAAATTGCCAAATTTCAGCCCGTTCCGAAACCGTCGCGAAAAATGACGAAATTGCACCCGGCGAGATTTTCGTTTCCGATAAACCTGTCAAATTTTAGGCCATTCCGACACCGTCGCGAATAATGACGAAATTGCCCCCGGCGCGGTTTTTGTTTTCGATCAACAAGTCAAATTTCTGCAAGTTTCGACACAGTCGCGAAAAATGACGAAATTGCCCCCGGCGCGGTTTTTGTTTTCGATCAACAAGTCAAATTTCTGCAAGTTTCGACACAGTCGCGAAAAATGACGAAATTGCCCCCGGCGCGATTTTTGTTTCCGATCCACCTGCCAAATTTCAGCCCGTTCCGAAACCGTCGCGAAAAATGTCGAAATTACCCCTGTCGCGATTTTGGTTTCCGATGGACCTGTCAAATTTTAGCCCATTCCGACACCGTCGCGAATAATGACGAAATTGCCCCAGTCGTAGCTTTTGTTTCTGATCGACTTGTCAAATTTTAGCCCATTCCGACACCGTCGCGGAAAATGACGAAATTGCATCCGACGCGGTTTTCGTTTCCGATCAACCTGTCAAATTTTAGGCCATTCCGACACCGTCGCGAAAAATGAACAAATTGCACCTCGCGCGGTTTTTGTTTCCGATCGACTTGTCAAATTTTAGCCCATTCGGACTCCGTCGCAAAAAATGACGAAATTACCTCGGCGTGATTTTTGTTTCCAAACAACCTGCCAAATTTCAGCCCATTCTGACACCGTCGTGAAAAATGAAGAAATTGCCCCCGGCGCTATTTTTGTTTCCAATCAACTTTCCAAATTTCTGCCCATTCCGACACTGTCGCGAAAATTGACGAAATTGCCCCTAGCACGATTTTTGCTTCCGATCAACCTGTCAAATTTTAGCCCATTCCGACACCGTCGCGAAAAAATGACGAAATTACACCTGGCGCGATTTTTGTTTCCGATTGACCTGTCAAATTTTAGCCCATTCAG
>NW_019259229.1:0-1067 GCF_002742605.1 Olea europaea var. sylvestris
ATTATATTTAAAATTATGTTCAGAAAAGAATTGTGATATCATGATACATGGCATAATTGGATAAATGTACTTATATTTTTATTATGTATTATGGAATTACCTTATTGAATTACATGATATCTATTAATTCATAAATTGTTATAAATGATAATGTCACTAGAATTAGTGAGTTTCTTAGATATATTGATTTGTCAGTTGAATGATAGTTCGGTGATTGGAAAATTTAGAAAAATCTCACCTAAAACTGTTAGATCCACCAACTGAGTGGGAGTTCTAAAGTTGGAAGAATTAATGTAATTCTTGTTTAGAACTTATGGATTTTAAGTTATGAAATTTTGTTTTTATGATTATGGTTGGTTACATAATGAACTTTCGACTCTGCCTAATGTTAAATTATCATATACATTAATTTATATTAATGCTAAACGGTATATGTATATAATTGGGCATTGATTAAGAACAACGGTCTCTAAAATCTGAAAGCTCATGGCATAAGAAATTTAGAGTTGTTAACCTTTATAAAAGTGGTAAGTTAAATGCAAAAACATTAGGCACAATAAGATTTAGGTATACTAGAAGAACATGATGCTTTAAAGAGCATCATCCATGCAATAGAAGACCTGATGTGGGTCATACTACTCTAGAGAATAGAGATCAAGAACTTTGTCAAGTACCAAAAAAATAAATTCTAGTACTTAGGCTTTTGATTTGATAAGTTCTGTTATAAATGATCTATTCTCAAAGGTGACTAATTGAGATAGTTAACTTAGTGTTGACATTTTTAGTTGATCACATTTTTTCCAGGTGATTAATAAGGTCAAAGTAGTCTCTTCTCAATAATTGAAAACTTTGAAGGTCAATGCAATTTACAAATTGAAGTTTCGGTTTTCTTTATTGACACTACCCACTGCGTTGAGTTAAATGACATGCGACTTGATGTTGTTAAGTCTCCATAAGATGCTTGTGTAGCAATATTCTAGTTTGTACAAGATTTCAGGTATTAAGTATTGAATGAGTTATAATAAATGCGGGATGGATGAGGAGACTAAAAAAGGGACAATGAAGAG
>NW_019259230.1:0-1067 GCF_002742605.1 Olea europaea var. sylvestris
GTGCCCCATACAAACTGATTATATCATCAACATATATTTTTGCTAATTTATCTAACGAGTAAGAACTGGAGCTAACACTAATCAATTCTTCAATTTGAGAAAGCTTCTTTCACAATCTTCATTTCAAACAAATTTAGTATTTTTTCTAGTCAAACTGGTCAAAGTCAAAGCAATTTTTGAAAATCCCTCTACAAAACGACGGTAATAACCCGCTAAACCAAGAAAACTTCATATTTCTATCACATTAGTAGGCTTTTCCCATTTTATCACTGCCTCAGTTTTCTGTAGGCCAACATAAATTTCTTCTACTGATATGACATGTCCCAAAAATACAACTCTATCAAGCCAAATTTCAAATTTGCTGAATTTAGTATACAATTGCTTATCACGTAGAGTCTGCAAAATGATTTTGAGATGCTCTGTGTGCTCATCATGATCTCGAGAGTATACTAAAATATCATCGATGAATACAATCACAAATCTATCTAAATACAGGGGAAACACTCTATTCATTAATTCCATAAATGCTACTGGTGCGTTGGTCAACCTAAATGGCATCACAAGGAACTCAAAATGACCATACCTTGTCCTAAAAGCAGTTTTTGGCACATCATTGTCCCTGATTTTAAGTTGATGATATCCAAAATGCAAATCAATATTTGAGAAACTGTAGCACCGTGAAGTTGATCAAACAGATCATCAATACGTGGCAAATGATATTTATTGCGAATTGTCACTTTGTTCAACTATTTGTAATCTATGCCTAGCCGCACGGTGCTATCTTTCTTCTTCAAAAATAAAATTGGTACTTTCCACGGAGATACACTGGGTCTCATAAAGCCCTTATCTACTAACTCATGCAATTGAACCTTCAACTCTTTCAATTTTGCTGGAGCCATTCTATATGGTGCCTATGAAATACTTACAGTTCCTGGAATCAGATCTATAGTGAACTCGATATCCCTGTCTAATAGTAACCCTTTTAGATCTTCAGGAAATACATCAAGAAAGTCTTCGACAACTGGGATATCTTCAAGTTTTAATTTACTAGCATTCGTATCAATCAC
>NW_019259231.1:0-1067 GCF_002742605.1 Olea europaea var. sylvestris
GGCGAGATTTTTGTTTCCGATCAACTTTTCAAATTTTAGCCCATTTCGACACCGTCCCGAAAAATTACGAAATTGACCCTGGTACGATTTTTGTTTCCAATCAGCCTGTCAAATTTTTGCCCATTTCGACACCGTCGCGAAAAATGACGAAATTGCACCCGGCGTGATTTTTGATTCTTATCAGCCTGTGAAATTTTAGCCCATTCCGACACCGTCGCGAAAAATGACGAAATTGCCCCCGGCGCGATTTTTGTTACCGATCAGCCTGTCAAATTTTAGCCCATTTCGACGCCGTCGCGAAAAATGACGAACCTGCCCCCGGAGCGATTTTTGTTTCCGATCAGCCTGTCAAATTTTAGCCTATTTCGACACCGTCGCGAAAAATTACGAAATTGCCCTCGACGCGATTTTCGTTTCCGATCAACCTATCAAATTTTAGCCCATTTCGAACCCGTCGCGAAAAATGACGAAATTGCCCCCGGCGCGATTTTTGTTTCCAATCAGGCTGTCATATTTTAGCCCATTTCGACGCCGTCGCGAAAAATGACGAAATTTCCCCTGGCGCGATTTTTGTTTCCCATCAGCCTGTCAAATTTTTGCTCATTTCAACGCCAGCGCAAAAAATGACGAAATTGCCCCCGACGCGATTTTTGTTTCCGATCAGCCTGTCAAATTTTAGCCCATTCCGACATCATCGCGAAAAATGACGAAATTGCACCCGGTGAGATTTTTGTTTCCGATCAACTTGTCAAATTTTAGCCCATTTCGACACCGTCGCGAAAAATGACGAAATTGCCGCCGGCGCGATTTTGGTTTCCGATCAACATGTCAAATTTTAGCCCATTTCGACACCGTCGCGAAAAATGACGAAATTGCCCCCGGCGCGATTTTTGATTCTTATCAGCCGGTCAAATTTTAGCCCATTCCGACACCGTCGCGAAAAATGACGAAATTGCCCCCGGCGCGATTTTGGTTTCCGATCAACATGTCAAATTTTAGCCCATTTCGACACCGTCGCGAAAAATGACGAAATTGCCCACGGCGCGATTTTCGTTTCCGATCAACCT
>NW_019259232.1:0-1067 GCF_002742605.1 Olea europaea var. sylvestris
AATTTACGATTTATCCATACTAACTCAACCTGAACACTACTGTTAACTCTCTATTAATGACTTCTCTCGCTTCTAGGACTTTCTGTCTCTATCTCTCCACAAACATAAGTAGAATGTGCAGTGACTTGTTAACTTCATTTTTTTAAGATTGATTAAAAAAAACTGAAATGTCTTTTAATTTTTTCAAAGATAATATCTTTCTGTTTACTTTGATTTAAACAGAATTTTATCAAAAAGTTCTGCCAGCGTTTCTTTTTTCTTTATAACAATTTACCCTGAACAAACTCAACTTTTCTTATTTAGAAATCAGTTTCACATACCTTTCTTTCAAATAAGTACAACTATAGAAAAAGTGATATTTGACCTTTATTTTTTCAAATTAATATGATAAGTTTGTTTTTATGAACAAAAGGTAATGAAAATAACAAGTCAAGCCCGTAAATTAGAATTTTCAACACACTTCTAAATTGGAAAATCCAGCTAAGTAGCAATATAATGTAAGAATATTCTTACACAAGTACATGACATGAAAATATTAAATTACGATATAAAATCCAACTACATAGCATGGTTGGTTTCTATGAAGTCATTGAAGAGATTATTTTTGAATCCAAATCCTTGATATAATAATGACTTAGGGCATACTTCAGCTTGTAAAAATAATAATGACTTGAGGCATACTTCAGCTTGTAAAAATAATAATGACTTAGGGCATACTTCAGCTTGTAAAAATAAATAAATAAATAAAATACAATATTATTATAAATAACTTCATTTAAGAATCATGAAAAATTATTACGATAAATAAAGCATACATAGTACTTGTTATAATAATTCAACAAAACTGTCTCCAAGATCAACCCGAGACTCAATCTAGGTATAGATTCGATAATTACTATTACCAATATTCAATCTAACCATTGAAATATGCAGTAAATTGAATATATACATACATACATATATATATGAGAAAATAAAAAGTAAATTGTTTGAAAATAAATTTCTACTGTCTTCAAACTTGTGTACTTGTTTGAAAGAGAGAAAGAGAGGGGGGGGGGGGGGGGGGG
>NW_019259233.1:0-1066 GCF_002742605.1 Olea europaea var. sylvestris
AAAGGGCAAGTGATTTCATACAACAACTCAAGGCATAATTACACTCTCTAAACATATTTTGTGATCTTTTTTCAACAATAAATAGCCCTTTTTTCTTAAAGTTGGCTTAAAATTAGCCTTGCTAATTTTGACGTCAACAGTAGTATAGGTGCTATTTTTGAAATTCTGCCCAGAGTAGAGCTATTTCTATCAAATGTTTTGATACCAGATTTTAATATTATGGGATTTTAGTGCTGTTTTTGTCAAAGGTATTATTTTTAGATTTTTAAAGGTTTGAATTAAGTTATATAAAAAAGATTGAAGTTTATGTTTTGGACTAAATTTGGTTTAGGGGTTGTATATGAATAAGGTAGTGATTTTAAGGAAGTGCGGGTGGTTTAATGGATTTGATCATGAATGGTGATTAGTTGATAAATCATTAAAGAGACGAAAAGTTGGAGGATTGGAGATGTAAGAATAAATATAGAAGTTGAGAAGTTAAGTTGTAGATTTGTATTAATTTAATTTTCAAGTTTAATTTGAGTAATTATATCGTTATTTCAGGTAGTGATGTGAAAGCTTGGAAAGACTGGTCAATTCAACCATATTTCTATCCATAGATCTGTGAGTGGAGAACCTACTTTTCCAAAAAGAAGGTTTTCTTTTTATTTTATAGAAGCATATTAATTACATGAAATATCTTATTTTCGAGAAATTAGCAAATGAGCATGATTGTTTTGAAATTATTAGAAAATAATTGATGTAATTATCTTACTCTAGTGCACTGAGGGGCTATGGATGTGTACTAGAGTCATGCATTTAACTCCTATACATTGAGGGGCTACAGCCGTGTGTCAGGGTAACTCTTATCCATTGAAGGACTATAGCCGTGGGTAAAGGTACATATTATACACCGAGGGGCTACAACCGTGTATAAGGATGATTATGTTGTTTCCATCTTGTGCACTGAGGGGCTACGTTCGTGTACAGAGTATCGATCAGATGGTTTATGTGCATATGATTTTATAGCTTTCAGATCATTAGTAGATGTTTACATGGGGTATATTTTGATGTGAATTTTAAGTAT
>NW_019259234.1:0-1066 GCF_002742605.1 Olea europaea var. sylvestris
ATTAGAGTTACTTTCAAATTATGTACCTTATTTTACTTCAAAAGTAGGAAAAAACTGAAAATTAAGTTATCCAAACATGCTTGAGAACGTAAATTTTACTTTTATTTAAGCTTAGCCAAACATCTCTAATTGTATGTAAGTTTTGATATCTGAACCATTGGGGTACCTGTTCACCCTCTTCATCACAATAGCCAATCAGTGACACCAGATTCCTGTGGTGTAGCCTTGATAGTAGTTCTATTTCGGTGAGAAACTCCTTTTCACCCTGTAATGATCCCTCCTGAGCACGCTTTATGGCTACAACAGTTCCATCAGCAAGAATGCCTTTATAAACTTTTCCATAACCTCCTTGTCCAACAAAGCTTGAGCTATTAAAATTATTTGTTGCCACTGCCATTTCACCATAAGTGAAATCTTTCACCCCATCGATTCTGATGGAGACCCTAGATGCTGCAATATAATGGAATGAGAGATTTCAGTGCAGAAGCAAGTAAATGCATTGTGGGGTGTGTGTGAGTGTGGGGGTGTGTGTGTACTGAAGGAAAAAGCTTCGTGGCAGGGAGTTT
This sequence comes from Olea europaea var. sylvestris, assembly GCF_002742605.1. Lineage (NCBI taxonomy): Eukaryota > Viridiplantae > Streptophyta > Magnoliopsida > Lamiales > Oleaceae > Olea > Olea europaea. The sequence goes on from NW_019259234.1 coordinate 567, forward strand.
GAACGCTGAAAATAAAGACCCATGTACTACAAAATGAGAGCCGAAGATGCAGAGGAGAGAAACTTTGGAAAACAAGAAACAAGAACAATTTTTCTCTTACTCCATATGGGCTTACACATCCAGTTACTCAACTCAATCAACTTTTTTTTCCTGTGGCCATTAAAACTTTGGCAGTGTATTACATTATATAGCCATTTTGCCACTATATATCACGTAGGTCTAATAAATTTCAAACTAAGGCACTTAAGCCAGTTTTAGAAACACTGTATTACAATCAAACCTTCATGCAAATTGCAACTCCGTGTCATGTCTAGAGGATCTCTTCTGTTTAAATAACACACAAATGCATCACAAGTATATTACTCTGATGTTTTTCCTAGTAATTTCATGTAATGCAACCTTTAGCATGTACAATTGTTCTCAGAACCCAATGTTGTAGATGAATTATTGATTGAAAATTTAAAAATGCAGCACAGAAATCATTAAAGAAATGCCTTGAA
>NW_019259235.1:0-1066 GCF_002742605.1 Olea europaea var. sylvestris
CAATTTCGTGGGCCGTTTCCAATCAACCGGCCAAATTTCAACCCATTCCGACACCGTCGCGACAAATGACAAAATTGCCCCTGCTACGGTTTTTCTTTGTTAATTTTCTATCCAGCACTTCTTCAACCTGACATTATTAATACGGAAATGAATTATTCAGAGTCCGAAACGAACGAATTCGCCTAAAATCCTGTGATCTCGGGTCTGTGCCCTGAGTCCAATTTCGCGGGCCGTTTCCAATCAACCTACCAAATTTCGGATCACTCCGACACCGTCGTGAAAAATGACAAAATTGCCCCTGGTACGGTTTTTCTTTGTTAATTTTCTGTCCAGCACTTCTTCGACCTGATATAATTAATACAAAAATTATTTACTCGAAGTCCGAAACGAAGGAATTTGGCTAAAATCCCGTGATCCCGGGTCTGTACCACGAGTCCAATTTCGCGGGTCGTTTCCAATCAGCTTGCCAAATTTCGACCAATGCTGACACCATCGTGACAAATGACAAAATTGCCCCTGGTACGGTTTTTCTTTGTAAATTTTCTGTCTTGCACTTCTTCGACCTGACATAATTAATGCTAAAATTAATTATTCGGAGGCCCAAATGAAAGAATTTGGCTAAAATGCCGTGATCCCGAGTCTGTGCCCCGAGTCCAATTTCGTGGGCTGTTTCCAATCACCCAGCCAACTTTCGACCCATTTTGACACCATCGCGACAAATGACAAAATTGCCCCTAGTACGGTTTTTCTTTGTTAACTTTCTGTCCAGCACTTCTTCAACATGACATAATTAATGCGGAAATTAATTTTTCGGAGGCGCAAACGACGGAATGCGGCTAAAATCCCGTGATCCAGGGTTTGTACCTCGAGTCCAATTTCTCGGGGCTATTTCCAATCAACCTGCCAAATTTTGGCCCATTCCGACACCGTCGTGACAAATGACAAAATTGCCCCTGGTGCGGGTTTTCTTTGTAAATTTTCGGTCCTGCACTTCTTCAACTTGACATAATTAATACGAAAATTAATTATTTGGAGGACAAAATGAAGGAAAATGGCTAAAATCCCA
>NW_019259236.1:0-3597 GCF_002742605.1 Olea europaea var. sylvestris
TCTCCATGTCAGGCTAAATATCTTTATACTAGGAGATCGATGAACCATGTGATGTGATCTTTGAATCTCTAATTTTGCGATTCGACATTAAAACACGTATTTGATTATTTGAATGATATATATACATTAATTGACTTCCATAATTAAATGCACATAATTATGTGATGTGTGGTGATTTATTTTTTGCATTCGAGAGAAGGGATATAAATTTGACAAGGTATAAATCATCGTAGGGTCCGATAGGAAATAGAGATATACCCTTATGCTTCGCGTGAATCTTTTAGTGCTCATAAAACCACATGGCTTTTTATATATATGCACCCGCCATAGAGATATAAGCTGGTACTATATGAGAATAGATTCAATACTGTTCCATGGAAAGTGTTGGATAGATTTAGGAGCATTGATTGTTCAATAATTCAATCGTGTTGTCATATTGTGAAACTAGGATTTAAGGTGATCATTACATGAAAATTCGTGATCCCAGTGCGTTTAATTTTCATTGAATAAAATCAATTTGCGTTCCAACCATTTACTTTGCATCTTAGTTTGTTAAAACATCATTTGCATATTTTGTTCATTCCAATAATCACAATTGCATAATTAAGGTATTCTCTAAATTAGGCTTTTCTTAGGCAAAAAAATTCATTTTGGATGAATTGATTTCGGTTAAAGCTACATTAGATAAAATTGAATTACTCAATCTCTGTGGGACGATATTTGAAACTCTAAGTGAAAGAATAATTTCGTGAACAAGTTTTTGGCGCTGTTGCCAGAGATTGAGTATTCGTTTAATTTTATTTACATTGGCACTAATTCGAACATTAATATTTGTAGTTTTTTTATTATATTATTTCGTTTTATTTTATTTTTATTTTGTTTTGTTATTTGCTTCATTATAGTATCTAAACATTCTTATTAATTTTTCTCGTAGATTTGCACGTTAAGGTCTACTGAAGGAGACCTTATCTCACCCGATCCAAAAATAGAACAAACTCTACATCAAATGCAGCAAGAAAATAAAGAAGCATAGCAACAAATGGCTAATGTACAGAACAATCCCATTTTTCAAGCCAATGAAGGAGGGACAGCGAATGAAGACAATATGCTTATAGAAGATTTCATGACCCCTCAGATAATTCAGAGCCAATCGAGCATCGTGTATCCACCGTTTTAGTAGCCTAACTTCCAATTGAAGACCAACATGATACAACTGTTTCAAAACGGGCATCAATTCTACGAAAGAACCGAAGAGAATCCACATACGCACGTCTCTTGTTTTTNCGGACAATCTGTGCCCTGTCTTGTTGGAAACCCTTTTAAGACATAAAAGACAATGTTCTAATGGCAATCTATCCATCCATTGTACATGTTTGTTGCATCAACTTACTTAGATGTAATTATTATGTACGTCTCACTTAGATAATGGATTTTCAGGCATTACAATTCACTGGTTGTTGATATTGATCATTAACTGCTTGCAAATGTTAAGAATTTGGTTGTTTTGTTGATGATTTCCCTAGCTGAAGTAAAAGATTTATCACACTATCCTTCTCTGTAATTTGATACAATCTTGAGAAGTTCTATAGATAAATAGAATGCGGTGAATTGCAAATCTGATTTATTTGCAGCACTTTTTTGGCTGATGTTTGTTTAGTTCTAAATGAATTGCAAAATGCAGTTATTTGATGTCTCTCCACCCCAGGTGCGTCATTCGATAGGTTCGAGTGCTTGATAGAGCCGGTGAAGTTTGAATATTTGGGTTCTGAGAAACTGGTTTAGCACGTCGTTCTGTATATGTTTACATGATACTCATCTTTAAATCGTAACTCCCGGTTAATTTGCAAGCTTCCAGGATTACACTATTAACAGTCTCAAAGCATTAAAATGCTGGTAATTTTGCTTCAGTAGACAACAGATGTCAGATAACAGGCCCTTTTGATGATAGAATTAGGGTCAATTCTGAGGACAATGATTCACGTTTAAATTTGTCATATTGCACTAATTTTGTGCATAGAATTTGTGGAATTACACTAATGGGAATCAGATGAATGCCCCAAAAGTCAGAATGCACTCATCACATCAGCTAATACCTTGTAGTTTGGTTGGATACTGTTCTTTTGGCGGATTATTTGACTTCAAAATTCAAATATCTGATGCAAAAATGGTGGACCCTCATCTAGCTCCTTCCTCGCAGGTTCCTAAAAGAACATGGGGTTTCTAAAAAAATCACGTTAAGTCTATTGATTTTTTGTTTGGGGGCCTTCAGATGTCCATCGTTTATAACCATTATTCTAGTGCAATATTAAAATAAACTTTGTCGACTAGTTGAGAAGCAGAAATGCCAACTTAAACAGTCACTTGACCCTCTCCCCCATCCACTCACACATAGGAGTGTTAAAAACGTGTCGAGTGGCTCGAGGGTCGTGTCAGTTTTGGGCCACCAACACATTCCGGTTTACTCGAAAACCCATGAGTTGAGGAGCAAAAATTTCAACTTAAATAATCACTCAACCTTCTTTCCCATCCACTCACACATTAGTGCGTTAAAATGTATCGAGTGACTTGAGGATCTTGTCAGTTCTAAGCCACCAACACTGTTTGATTTACTCGAAATCCAATAGTTGAGGAGCAGGAATTTCAACTTAATTCTTCGCCGTCCACACACACATAAACAGGTTAAAATGTATCGAGTAGCTTGAGGGTCGTGCCAGTTCTAGACCACTAAAACAGTCCAGTATACTCCAAAACCTACCCACAAAGGCTAGGCTTGTACATAAAGGGGGTGTAGTAGTTTTAAAAAAAATTGCTGCTTTAGATCAAGTAAATGGTGATTGGACGGTGGGGGATTATTTAAATTGTCCAATTAGCATATGAGATGAGCACTGACGACGCAATAATTATTTTAATAATGATTTTAATATAAGAAATTATAGAAAATGACTTATAGAACATGCTTCATCACTGGGGCCACGACCACAAAAATCTGATCTTTACTTTGAATGATCCTAAAAAAGTGTATTAGCACAAATAGTTTTTATTAAATAACAACTAACAACCTGATAATGTCATTGTGTTTGACAAAACGAATAATCTTAAATGTGTAATAAACTCAAACGTTGCTATCAACTTATTTCGTTTGACATTTCTAAGGTATTATATTTTCACGTTAAATGAAAATGGTCGATTTTAGAATGCTACATTAACAATTCTCACCTAAAATGCGAAGACGTGAGTTCAGATAAGATGTCGAGGACACAGATTTCTAGAAGATATTACAATAATATACAAGTGACAACGAAGATCAATTTATTAGTTTTAGAATCTTGAATAAAATAAAATTACGTGGATTAAGTCCTTGGTTATGAATATTCTAAGATTATGCCCATATTTAATCTTTGTAATTTTAAAAAGAGGTGGACCACTCCTGGTTTCTGCTGCAGATTTTGTATCATGCGATTAAATAAATAAATAAAGGAAATTTAATTACTGCAATTCCAAGAAAAAATAGCAATGAAACAACTGCGAAATAGAAAATCCATCAATGATGTTCAGTAGATTGAATAAATCCAACTTAACGTATTCGAAGTGAGATTT
>NW_019259236.1:8304-22494 GCF_002742605.1 Olea europaea var. sylvestris
GAAGTGGTCAGAGCAGAAGTACTCAAGCTTCTAGATGTGGAAATCATATATCCGATATTAGATAGTGCATGGATTAGCCCAGTTTAGATGATGCCAAAGAAAGGTGGAATCAAGGTAGTGCCGAATGTAAAGAATAAGCTAATACCGACCAGAACAGTGACAGAATGGAGGGTTTGCATCGATTACCGCAAACTGAACGCAACCACAAGGAAATACCACTTTTCCCTTCCATTTATTGATTAGATGCCAGAGACATTGGCAGGCCACTCGCATTACTGTTTTCTCGATGGGTACTCAGGTTACAATCAGATACCAGTGGCACTAGATAACCAAGTGAAAACAAATTTTACTTACCCCTATGGTACCTTTGCATATCGTAAGATGTCATTCGGCCTTTGCAACGCCACTGCCACATTTCACAGATTCATGATGTCAATTTTCTCAAACATGGTAGAGAAGTTTATAAAGATATTCATGGATGATTTCTCGATCTTTGGGTCTTCGTTTGGTAAGTGTTTGGAACACTTGAATTTGGTCTTACAAAGATATAGGGAAACTAATTTGGTATTGAATTGGGAGAAATGTCATTTCATGGTACAGGAAGGGATTGTGCTAGGACATCAAGTATTAGCAAAGGAAATCGAAGTGGACAAAGCAAAAATTCAGGTTATTGAGAAGTTACCGCCACCTACATCAGTTAAGGGTGTTTGTTATTTTTTGGGACATGCTGAATTTCACAGAAGATTCATCAAGGACTTCTTGAAAATCACCAAGCCACTGTGCAACCTATTGATAAAAGATGAGTAGTTTGAGTTTAATGAAGAATGTCTGACAACTTTCAACACTTTGAAGGAGAAACTCACGTTAGCATCGATAATTGTAGCACCAGATTGGAAATTGCCTTTTGAATTAATGTGTGACGCAGTGATCATGTCATGGGAGGAGTATTGGTACAACGAAGAAATAAGGTTTTTCATGTGATCTACTATGCAAGCAGAATACTGAATGATGCCCAAATCAACTATGGAACCACTGAAAATTAGTTAATTGACAGTGGTTTATGCATTTGACAAATTCAGGTCATATCTCCAGGGATATAAGGTGATAATCTACATAGATCACGCCGTACTGAAATATCTGATGACAAAGAAGAATGCTAAGTCGAGACTGATTTATTGGGTGTTACTGTTGCAAGGGGCAGCGAAAATGTGATAGCTGATCACCAATCGCAATTGGAACTTGAAGAACCAGAAGAGTCAGTGAATATCAACAAAATTTTTCCAGATAAGCAGATGTTCAGTGTAGAAGAAGCATCGTGGTATGCAGATATTGTCAACTATCTGGCTAAGTCCATCCCGCCATATTACTCAAGTCACCAGAGGAAAAGGTTCTTTGCCGAACTGAAGTACTATTTTTGGGAAGATCATATTCTCTATAGGCGATGGGCTGATCAGATTGTAAGATGTGTATACCTAAAGAAGAAGTACACGAGATTCTTGAGCATTGCCATTCTTCTGCTTATGTAGAACACTTCGGAGCTTCAAAGACTGCAGCAAAGATTTTACCATCAGGGCTATATTGGCCTACATTGTTCAGAGACACATTTGAGTTTGTCAAGAGATGTAATAGATGTCAACGCACTGAGAATATCTCAAGGAAAAATGAAATCCCACTTAACAATATATTGGAAGTTGAGATATTTGACGTCTGGGGAATAGACTTTATGGGACCTTTTCCCCCATCATTTTCCAATCAGTATATCCTGGTGGCCGTTGACTATGTGTCTAAATGGGTGGAAGCAATAGAATTGCCAACAAATGACGCAAAGGTGGGGATTGAATTTTTGAAAATCCACACCTTCACCAGATATGGCACACCGCGGGCAATAATCAGTGATGGGGCAAACACTTCTACAATCGCTAATTTGAACAGTTGTTGAGTAAATATAGCATTAAACACCGTGCAGTAGCCCCATATCATCCACAGACCAGCGGGCAGTTGAAGAGAATACTTGAAGTTACAGTCAATTCATCCTGAAAGGACTGGTCTAAAAAGCTGGATGACGCATTGTGGGCATATAAAACAGCATTCAAGAGACCAATAGGCATGTCACCATACCGCCTAGTTTTGGGAAAGCGTACCACCTCCCACTAGAGATAGAATATCATGCATATTGAAACAGTTAAACATGAATTTGAAGGCCGCCAGTGAAAAACGTTTACTACAGCTTAATGAGTTAGATAATTTCAGGATGGAAGCATATGAAAACTCAAAGCTTTACAAAGAATGCACCAAAAAGTGGCATGACTTACACATTTAGAGGCGAGAGTTTGAGATGGGGTAGAAAGTTCTATTATATAACTCAAGACTCAAGCTCTTACTGGGAAAATTACGATCAAGGTAGTCAGGTCCTTACACTTTTACAAAGGTTTTGCCATATTGAGCCATAGAAGTCAGCCATGAAACATATGGTACCTTCACAATTAATGGGAAAAGGCTGAAATACTACTGGGGCGATAACTTCTCCAAGCAAAAGTCTACCATTCAACTAGGGACACCAAATTGAAGTAAAAGTGGTAAAGTCAAGCTATCGACTGTAAGCTAGCGATGGGTGGAAGGCAACTCACTGTATCCTTTTGATTTATTTTGCTTTTTGCAATATCATAGAAATTTTTCAATTTTACATTCACATTGTTGATAGTTGGGTCATCGATCATCCATGGATATCAAAATAGTATATGCACTACCCTCACGAAGCCCTATACATCGAGCGCGAGTTGAGATTCGTTTGAGTTGCCTTGGATGATTGGATGTGAAATTCACACATTTCGAGCCTCAGTTATTTTTCAAAAAAAATTCGAGGTTATTGTATGATTTCAAATCAAAAATTGGTTTTGACACCAAGTCTATGGCCTACACGTCATCCATCTAGTCTAAAATAAAATGGAGATGTACTTTATGACTACAACTCCATGCGATCGCACCACCATAAACAGGGCCTAAATTGGCCGTGAAATTTTACTCTATGCGACCGCACGAACTTGATCCATGCGGTCGCATAGAGTAAGTTCGAGAAAAAAAAATTTTTAAAAATTATTTAGTATTCTTATACGACACACGACACACACCCCTTCCCCCAAAACACAAAAATCCCCCTCCCCAACTCTCTCAAACACACAACACACACACACCCCCAAAAGACAATTCAACACACATAACAACAATTCACTACACAAATCATTGTATTATCAAGCATTCGACTTTGTAAGGGTGACTAAATCTTCCACATTCATACCAAATTTCAAGGTAAGTCTTCCAACCCTAATCTATCAAATTCATTTTGAAGTTAATATGTTTTAAAGTTTTTGGAGGTTGATTGAATATGGGATACATGATTGTGAATATGATTTGAATATATTGTATGATAAGTGTGTTTTTACATAATTATTTAATGTCTAAATATGTCATTAATTGATTAAATGAGTGAATTTCTACTCACAATTATGTAATTTATACTTTTGTAGGTAAAAATCACACAAAGGAAAGAGAACAAAGCAAAATGAGGAAAAATTGAGCGAAAAGGGACCAAAGTGTGCAAAATTGTGAAATGGGGACCAAGAACCTTTGGATGCAATTTATGGAAGGCAAAAGTGATATAAAAGTCAAAATTGAGGACCATACTGTATAAGATCAAAGTTGAGGGACCTGTTGTGCAATTACCTAAGGGACTAAGCTGCAATTTACACCAAAACCCATTTTTTGGTTGTTGGACAGAAACAGGGCGCCTAGGCGCCGGAAGGTGCCATTTTTTATATTAAAAAAGGGCCAGGACCAATTTGTTCATTTTTCAAACTTCAAGGACCATGCCTGCAATTTTGCTAGGTTTTATAATTAAAACCAGCAGTTGGGCACGATTTTTGGGTCTTCTTCTGCTTCTTCATTTTCATTTTCTTTCTTTTTCTTTCTCTCCTTTCAATTTCTTGGTATTTTAGAGATCAAACACATAGCACAAGGAGATTCAATCAAAGGATTTGGCAAGGTTTTGGAGAAATCATAAGCAAGCAATTTCATCTTCAAAAATCCAACAAAAGGGGGTTTAATCTATAATCTTGTATTATTCCTATTATTTTGTCAAACTTGTAATGTATTGTATAAAATATTCTCCTTTTATTCATATATATAATATGAGCTAATTATTTGTGTTGGGATTTATGGTTGTAGATTAACCTAGCCTTGATTAACTTTAATATTAGCTCTTTAATATTAAGTTGCTTATTTTCATGTGTTCCTACTATTATATTTCATGTATTTTCATTTATGTGGCCAATTAATGAAGGTGTTTAGTGATTTGTACATCATTCGAGAGAAGATTGTGTATTTTAGACTAAATAGTAGAAACCCTAGGTTTGTGTAGGGGATAGAGATATATCCCAAGCCCTACGTGACTTATTGAGTTATTTTCACAAATATTGAATGCGATTGTTTAGTTCTAATCGACATAGAGATATAATAGGTTAAACCGATCAATTAGGGTTAATTTCACTCAAAAGAGGTAATTAACTAAAATTGAAATATTGAGTCTGACATCGTAAATGAGTAATTTGTTAATTGGCTTGTGGAGAAATTAATTAGGGGACGGTCAAGTGAAACCATGAATTTCAACCACGTTGTCCACCGAAATTTTCAAGATTTTATATTTTCTTATTTTGTAGGTTTTTAGCTAATTTCCTTATTTCAAAATCATATTTTAATTGTGTGTGTTTTATTGTTAGAATTAAATTAATTAAGGTTGTATAATCTAAAGTATACATTCCTCGAAGGATCGAAAATCCGGATTAAAAAGGTCTACTTTATTCTTTGAACGCAATCCGTGCACTTGCTGTGTAGAATTTTAGCGAACATTGTAATTAAAGGGGATTGAAGCTATAACATATGCATTATCAAAAATAGAAAGAAAACACAATGCACACAACATGTTCGATTAAATAGCTAGGTGATGTGTTTTATGCAATTTTGTAAACTTTGCTTTTGTTACGCGTAACAATTGAGTTGAGTAGCTTATGGTAATGAGATATCATGGCAAAGGCATTACAAAACACAAAACCCCAAATTGCACACAAGTGGGCGTGTCAGGGCTAGGTCATAGCACCTCCCGTTACACACTTCACCCCTTCATTTACCTAACCAAACGACCTCCAATCAACTTGAAATTTGAATATCTGTTAGACCAAAATGAAAGCTTCCATATGCCCAGAAGTTGCTCAAGAAAATTTCAAATTTTCTCAGTAATGCTCGGGGTGAAAGTCCTCACTTGGCCATCGACGTACTTGAACAAAAGGAGCATGTTGAGCCTAGTTTTGTTAGTTTTTCTTATTTTCGCAACATTTACAGTATCTTGAACCTAGTTTCATGAATATTGCATACCAACATGTTATACATGCATTTCGAAGTAAGTTGGGGGATTGGGCGTCACAGTTGTCTTTCTTGTTTTTCATTCCTATTTTATTACACTCTGTGGTTCTCACATGAAAATTTTTCCTCTTGTAGGATGCCACCAAAAAGAACTTTGAAAGGGAAGGGAAAGATTGGATCATCATCTAGGACAGCATGCATTAAAGAGCTTTAAGGGGGCATACAGAGATTCCTAAATCCCGAGACTGCAGCCCGCCATGCGAACATCGTAAGTCGGTGGGCAATGATCCCGGAGCAGCCATTGAAGTCAGATGACTTCCCTGATTTTGAATTGGTTACCTGGTCGAAAATGGTGGATGGAGAAAATAGTGGAGCGGCCACACCCCGTGTATGAAAGCTTGGTTGGAAAGTTTTAAGCAAATTTCAATGCAGAGATTGACACATCGAGCTTTGACCATTTGCATCAGACGTGGGTTAGGGGATAGTGGATCATATTTTCACCAAAAGTTATCCAGGACTTCTATCAACTCTCTTGGAACAACATAACCTCCATTCCGGGCAAGCTTAATTGGAATGAAGTGGCAACGATTCTATTAGGGCGAGAGAATGCTTGGCCGCTCCCAACCACTGAATGGCCGCTCCCAGCCATCTTGTGGCTATTTATGTGTTATAATATTAAGCCGACCTTACATCGAACCACATTTACAGATCCTACGGTCGGGTTCATATATCACTTAGTTCGGGGAAAGAAGATCGATCTCGCCACACTCTGCTATGATCAAATACATAATTTGGGTATTTGGGGAGACGGGCACAGTTCTTTGATTTTCCCTAGACTCATCAGCGGCATATGCAAGGCTGTGGATGTCACTATCCCACCAGGGAAGGCGTCCGCTAAACCCAGCCCCTATAAGGCGCACTACATTGGATGTTTGGAACAAAGCCAGGATGAAGCACAGGGAGAAAGCAGAAAATGAGCGCCACAAGCAGCAACAGGTCGCAGCAGGACAAGCAGCTGAGGATATAGAGATGCCACAAGCCCCCCACCACCGATTGACGTGGACACACAGTCGTTGAGATAGATCTTCGCCACCACGACAAGTTCTAGCAAAGATATCCTGAGCGTTCATCAAGCATTTAGGGTCATGACCATCGATGTACATAAGATACAAAGTGACCTCTTCACCTCTAGAAATTTAATAATGGACACCAGGCAGCGAGAAGAGAGGCTGACACCATGAATAGTCAATCCCATGTCTCATTAACCCTGGGTCTACTTGGCAGCACAGCTCTCATCACATTACTCTGCTCTCTAGCCTCTGCCTCCATGACGCGTACTCGATCCCATGTCTCATTAACCCTCAGCTGTATACCATCCACCCGGCCCATATGCATATTCAGCCGACTATTCATGGTGTCAATCTCTTTTCTCGCTGCCTGGGCTTCGCTCCTGGCATCCATTGAGAAATTTCTAGAGGTAAAGAGGTCACTTTGTATCTTATGTACATTGGTGGTCATGGCCCCAAATGCCTACTGAAGGCTCAGGATATCTCTACTGAAACCTATCGTGGTGACGAAGATCTGTCTCAACGACTCTGTGTCCACATCAACCGATAAGGGGGGGCCTTGTGGCATCTCTATATCCTCAGCTGTTTGTCTTGCTACTACTTGTTTTTGCCTGCGGCGCTCATTTTCTGCTTTCTCCCCCTGCTTTATCCTAGCTCTGTCCTGAACCTCCAATGTAGTGCGCCTTATAGGGGGTTGGGTTTAGTGGGCGCCTCCCCTGATGGGATAGTGACACCTGCAACCTTGCATATGTCGCAGATGAGGCTAAAGAACTGTGTCTGTCTCCCCAAATACCCAAATTATGTATCTAATCATAACAGAGTGTGGCGATATCGATCTTGTTTCCCCGAACTAAGTGATATATGAACCCGACCGTGGGATCTGTAAATGTGGTTCAATGTGAGGTCGGCTCAATATTATAGCACATAAACAGCCACAATATAGTTATGGATGGTGTCAGTTCAATTTCGTGTCATTCAGTGGTTGGGAGTGGCCAAGCATTCTATCGCCCTAATAGGATCTCTGCAACTTCATTCCAATTAAATTCGCCTGGGGTACGGGTTATGTTGTTCCAAGAAAGCTGATAAAAATCCTGGATAACTTCTAGTGAAAACATGATCCACTGTCCCCAACCCACATCTGATGCAGATGATCGGAGCCTCGTGTGTCAATCTCTGCATTGAAATTTGCATAAAATTCTCCAACTAAACTTTCATACATAGGGTGTGGCTGCTCCACTATTTCCTCTCATCCACAATTTTCAACCAGAGTAACCAATTCAAAATCGGGAAAGTCATCTAACTTCACTGGCTGCTCTGGGATCATTGCCCACCGACTTACGATGTTTGCATAGCGGGCTGCAATCTCGGGATTTAGGAATCTCTGTATGCCCTCTTCGGGCTCTCTAGTGCGTGTTGTCCCAAATGATGATCCGACCTTTTCCTTCCCTTTTGAAGTTCGTTTTGGAAGCATCCTGCAAAAAGAAAAATTTTCATATAATAATCACAGAGTGTAATAAAATAGGAGCGAAAAACAAGAAAGACAACTGTGACGCACGAATCTTCCAAACTTACTTCGAGATGTATGTATAACATGTTGGTATGCAGTATTCACGAAACTAGGTTCAAGATAGTATAAATGTTGCGAAAATAAGAAAAACCAACAAAACTAAGCCCAACATGCTCTTCTTGTTCAAGTGCACCCATGACCAAGTGAGGACTTTCACACCTGAGCATCATCGAAAAAATTTGGAATTTTTCCGAGTAACCTCTGGGCATATGGAAGCTTTCATATTGGTTTAGCACTATTCAAATTTCAAGTTGATTGGAGGTCGTTTGGTTAGGTAAATAAAAAGGTGAAGTGTGTGACGTGAGATGCCATGACCTAGCCATGTCATGCCCACTTGTGTGCAATTTGGGGTTTTGTGTTTTCTAATGCCTTTGCCATGATATCTCATTAGCAAATGCTACTCAACTCATTTGTTATGCACCACACAAGCAAGGTTTACAAAATTGCATAAAACTCATCACTTAGCCATTTCATCGAATATGTTGTGTGCATGGTGTTTTCTTACTATTTTGATAATGCATATTTTATAGCTTCCATCCCCTTAATCACAATATATTCAAATCACATTCACAATCATGTATTCCATAATCAATCAAACTCCAAAAGCTTTAAAACATAATAACTTCAAAACGAATTTGATAGATTAGGGTTTGGAAGACTTACCTTGAAATTTGGTCTTAATGTTGAAGAATTAGTCATCCTTACCAACTCAAATGCCTGATAATGCAATGATTTGTGTAGTGAATTGTTGTTGTGTGTGTTGAGTTGTGTGTTGGGTGTGTGTGTGTCGTGGGTCTTATAAGAATACTAAATAATATTTTTTTTTCTTTTTTTCTTTCTCAAACATACTCTATGCGACCGCATAGAGCAAGTTCGTGCGATCGCAAAGAGTAAAATTTCAGGGCCAATTTAGGCCCTGTTTATGGTGGTGCGACCACATGGAGTTGTAGTCATAGACTACATCTCCATTTTTTTAGACCATATGAATGACATGTAGGCCATAGACTTAGTGTCAAAACCAATTTTTTATTTGAAATCACACAATAACCTTGAAATTTTTTTGAAAAATAACTTTGTGCTTCGAAATGCGTGAATTTCACACCCAATCACCCAAGATAACTCAAATCAATCCCAACTCGTGCTCGATGCATAGGGCTTGTGAGGGTAGTGCTTATGCTATTTTGATATGCATGGATGATCGATGACCTAACTATCAACAATATGAATGTGAAATTGAAAAATTTCTAAGTTATTGTAAAAAGCAAAATAAATCAAAATGATACAGTGGATTGTCTCCCACCCAGCGCTAGTTTATAATCGATAGCTCAACTTTCCCACTTCTGCTTCAATTTGGTGTCCCTAATTGAACGGTAGACTTTTGCTTGGAGAAGTCACCGCCCCAATAGTGTTTCAGCCTTTGTCCATTAACTGTGACCGTACCATTTGTTTCATAGCTGACTTCTATGACTCCATATGGTAAAACCTTTGTGACAGTTTAAGGACCCGACCACACGATCTTAATTTTCCCGAGAAGAGCTTGATTCTTGAGTTATATAATAGAACTTTTACCTCACTTCAAACTCTCGCCTCTGAATGTGTAAGCCACACCACTTTTTGGTGCATTCTTTGTAAAGCTTTGAGTTTTTATATGCTTCTATCATCAATTCATCTAATTCATTATGCTGTAGTAAACGTTTTTCACCAACGGCTTTCAAATCCATGTTTAACTGTTTCATTGCCCAATAAAATTACAATTATACTCTTAATTCAATAAAAACAAAATTTGAAAACTAAGAATACAATATTGTGGTGTACTTATCACCAATATTAATCCTCATTTTCTCAACCTTTTTCCTCATTATTTCACAACGATTGAAAACGAAACACCGGGCCCTATTCATAAGGGCAAAATTTCTAGATCTCTGCAAAATCTCCCTCCCTTCATTCTGGTGGTAAAAATACTTAAGAACTAGAGACAAGGACAACTAGTGATAAACGAGCACAAATAGACCAATAGCAAACCTGGAGCTTTACTCATTTCAATAATTTGCATATTTAATCCAATCAATAGAACCACATTATTTCCTTTCTACATTGAGGTACCAAAATATCTACTATTGCAAAAACAATAAATCCTAGAACTATTTTCATAGCATCAAGATATCAAGACACAGTTAGTTACATATATTTTCTATTCCAGAAACTAAAAAATTCTTAAACTATTTTCATAGCTCAAAATCTAATGAATGAAAATATATAATATTCCTTCAAAGTAACACTTGTCCACTGAATTTACCCTTCAGGCTAATTATTGCTACATGCATAGAGTTCGCATTTCCAGCTTTTAGAGTTAGAATAACTGGAAATGAATTATCTGACCACTGTGAAGAAAGGAAAAGCCCGAAAATGCTATAAGCAATGAGATGTTAAGGAAAAAGAAATTAGGTTTTATATTTGGGGTGTAACAATAATTTAATTAATTAAAAAATATATTAAAACCCTTATTATGTAATTTTACTTAAGTATATTTAAGTAAATAAGAAAATTATGGTGTGCTTAATAAAATTTTGTAGTGATAATTACCCCTATTAAATCATTGAGACAAATATCTAACAAAGCCTCTACATCTATACCTCCTATATGTCTTTTTCATCCTGCCTCACCTGCTTGAATGAATGTTTGTTAGTTTTGAAAATGTTTTTCTAAACACCAATGCTTAGCAAAATTTTTAAAGCAATTTACGGTTGCATCAAAAATTGCTCTAAGCATTTAGCTTCTTACTAAATTTTTAAAGCAATTTAGAAACTTGTTGAAAGACGACTTTCAAAAACTAGTAAATTCTTAGCTTACCATTATTCAAACACCCGATCATCTTACAAGCAAAAAGAAAAAGCCCCCTTTATATATAGATGAAAATCATTCTATATACACAAATTTAATACGTACTATACATACAAGATACTACTTTTATTAAAGTAGAGAATTTGCTTTCATAGTAGATGGCAAACATAAAACAGAAAGTTTTTTGACAACACAGTACACTACTATGCAAAGAATTTACGACAAGATGGATAGATCTATAAGATAATAATAATATATGGTAGTAGGAATTTAGGGACAGCAAAGTCACGAGATACTCAAATTTGCTTCTGGTACTTATTATTTACATAAGTCACACGGTAGGTCATGTCGGCGCCACCAAGTCTCATCTTCTAGTGCTAGAGGGTCTTGCAAGTCTCAAAAGAATCTGAAGCAAATTGTAAATCCTCATTGAAACTTGGATCCTTCTTAGGAGAGTGTACCAATTCTCTGGACTCTTTCAAACACATCTTTCTAGATCTTTGAATAGTTTCTTTATAAGGGGCCATTTCTTCAAGAGTCTACTATGTTTGGTTTTCACAATTGGAATTCACTTGAAGAGAAAAAATTGGATTTTGCATTCCAAATCATCATTACCGGTGGATGTCATGCCATTTAGACTAAAAAGAGCCTGTTCTCATTTTAAAAGGCAATTATTTCAATCTTTCAACCTCTTATAAGAAGTGGCCTGATTTATATTGATGACATGTTCTCTGATTCAAAGGAAAATCGTGTTCAGTTAAGCAATTCTTTGAGTTTATTAAACAATATGGAATCATGTTGTCTCAGAGAACATGGCTATTGTACAAGAAGTAGAATTCTTGGGCACACACATTAAAGATGGTCAATACACTCCAACCACATGTTGGTAACACCTAAACAACCGAGCAAAAAATGAGTTGATTTCCAGCCTTCTCAATGATGGAAAATAAAACAAATTTAGGCAACAATTTTGATTGAAGAGAAAATCGGAAGTAGAAGAGTATGCAGTTACAAATATGGGACATTCCTAGATTCATAACACCGTTACCATTCCACTTTCAAAGAAATTCTTGCAATCAAAAGAGATATTGAAAAGTTCCTACTGTTGACAAATTATTTATAGAAATGAACATGTCTGCATTTCCAAACATGATGACCTTAAAAAATAAACAAGTTCCAACTCAACTTCTCCGATGGGCTGAATAGTTTTCGAATTTTGACTTTAATGTAGAACACATAAAAATCTTCCCTCACGACCAAAATTATCACATGTCAATTCTATCCATATTCCCATTGCTTAGATGATGAATCGTCAACAATCTTCCTCTAGAACTTCATTCTCTCCACGGAACCAGGACTCTTCATTTCAGAACCAAAGAACTGATACTTAAATACCGGTCATTGGTAATTACTAAAACTGGAATTCAAACTTTAAGAGGCCTAGGTTTTCTTCCATATTTAACCTATCAATCTCCAAGTTCTTTTTCAAAAGAGTTGTTATACTTCTTATGGTATAGGCTAGGAACTTAAGTATAACCAATTAATTTCAACATGAACAAAACACAAACATATTTTTGTCATTCAGGAGGGATCAAAAAGTCATGAGTATTCTCGCAAGTTTTTAGAATAGTTTTAAAGGATTTTCTTTGAAGCTCAAAAATATAAAAACTTCCCAAGAGATTCGTCATGCCATTTTTTTTCCCAAAGACAAGGATACTTTACAAAAATAGGAACTTACGATAATTTTTCATATGTTAAAGAATATGCAATGCTTCCTTTTAAATTTTAATCTCCATGCAGATTGGGAGAGTTTCAGACAGCAATGGCGAAATCAATTCTAAAATTCCTCCAGATATTTGGCCAAACATGGAAGATTAGTCCCATGGGCATAGATGAATCTTGATTATGCTAGAATCAGATAAAACATTGATGCTTATATGAAAAATGCTAGTTGAGTTCGAGGATACAAGACCGACATGCTATTATAATTCCATATACACCTAGCGAAGATATGGCAAACAAATAAAGTAGTCCTATGTTCGGATCTGACAATATCATACCATAGTTAAATGGTACAGCAGCTTGAACGACCAGACTTAACATAAATGTAGCCACTAGAACCATTCTAAAAAGTAGAAATTAGCACCCTAAATTTGCATAACAATTACTATTTTCAGCAGCCTCGGGGACAACTATCTTGGAAGGCTTACACAAGCCTTGAAATTACAACCAGATACTATAAGAACAGATCCCGAAGAAATGGCCCTTAGAAAGTAACTCTACAAAGATCTTGAGAAAGATATGGGATTAAAATCGTCCATGAAATTGGTAGACTTCCTACACTTTCCCTAAGGATTCCGTTCCAATCAGGACACACAATTTGCTACAGATTCTTTTGAAAACTTATAAGAACCCTACTTACTTGAAAATGATCGTTGATGGTACTGACATGGCCAAACCACATGACAAATGGAGAAACAGCACTAAAAGCAATTACGGAAATCCATGACTTTAGACTTTAGTGTTCCTAGATTCTCGCTATCATATTGTTATTGTGTTAAAGGTTCACCCAGTGTGTCGTCTTGAAATAATGCACATATTCCTTGCATTAGTAAGGTGTTGTATTGTTAAAATAAATAAATAAATAAAAAAAGGCAAATTCAGTGCTCTTTAAGTTTGTCATGTACTATAAAAGCAGATTCTTGGGCCTTGTGTATGCATTTTAAAATATCATTTGAATAAAATGACTCTCGCCTGAATATAAAGGGTTTCATTTTGCAAGTATCATTTAGCGTATGAATAATAAAAAATTAAGAATGTTCTCCCTCATGAATTTCTTTTTGTCTTTCCTCAAGTTTCTAAAGTAGAATAGATATGGTGAGATAAAGGTTTAATTGTAGTACAAATTAGAACACTCTTATTTGCCTTTGTAAAGAATCCTCTGTACCATACTAAACTGGTGTCCAATAGATCCAACCTGACAGAGCTATAATTGTAAAAGTTCAGGGCTACATTGTATACATGGGTTGTAACTTCTTGTGGGCTAAATTATGATGGCTATGGCTGACTCCCAGCTTTGTGATTATATAGTATGACCTAATTGTCATTTTAGACAGCAATTGAAAGGGGTTCTCTAGAGCCTAAAAGAACTTTTGGAGGTCCAAAGTGCTCTTGTTTTAAACAATGGTTGTTTGGCTAACGTCAAAAAGAACTTTTAGAAAAAAAAAAATGTTTTAAAAAGTTATTTCAGAGAAGCCTAAATTTCGAACTTCTCTAAAAAGCTCTAATGGTGCTTTTGCGTGA
>NW_019259236.1:23664-29887 GCF_002742605.1 Olea europaea var. sylvestris
CACATTACTCGTTAATAGATCATATCTTGTTAGAAAAATTAATAATGGTTGCATACACCTGTGCACGTATTATTTCCTGCCTGGTAATTGCTATGATGGTTCCATCCAAGTTCCTGGGTTTGCAGCATATTAATGGAAAATAAACTACTATGCATCCTAAATTTATAAAGCCAGTGCAATAAAATATCCTCGTAATTACTTGCATTTAATTTTTGAATACAGAAACATGAGACGAGTATAATCTTTACTGCGCTTAGAGGTAAACTTATGGGAATACCTAATAATGGTGTATAGAATTCCAGAGTCAGCCAAATATTGTTCCGCCTTTCTCTTCCATCCCTGTACTCAGAATATTAATTAATATTTAGTGAAAAATTTATGAAAATGCAAAGTAGTGATATAAAAACTGGCCCTTATAGTGACATTTTCTGCTCATAGTTTTACACTGGAGTTTTTACTTACATCTAAAATGTACTTGAATAATGATTCTGAGAAAATAAGGTTTTTTTTCCCTTTTTTCCTTTCAAGTTTCAACTATCGTGGGAACAATTTTTTTATTTTTTTAAGGGGATATGTTTAAAAAAATAAATAAATAAATTGATGTGCATGAGATGCAATTCAAAAATTATCTAGCAACAGCAGCGTGTGTGAACAACCACGAGAAGATTGGACAAGGAAGAAATAAAAAAACACAGAGAGTAAAAAATTAAGTGGAACAATCGAAATGAAGGGATCCAACCACAACTCCATGTCACAAAGGAAAAGGTAACATCAAAGGTAAGGGAAAAAATAAAAGGCAATATAGGCAATATAGGCAAATACCAATATGTTGCCATTTCCCAAGCTATTTAGGGGATGGTTTGCATCTGTTCCTCCCATTGATCCAACCAACACAATTTGTTTCACTCCAGCAGCTTTAGCTGTACAATACGTAAGTTACAAATTTTAATACAATGGTCCAAAAGAAAAGCTATTAGAAACTGTACACAAATTAAGTTCTCACCTGCATGATTCTTTTGCCCAATCCAGTCAACCTAAACAAGAAAAGCTAAAATCATATAGATCCGGCACAATGATATCAAAATACAATGCGTTCAATAATAGCAATAATAGATACCTGTTCAGGGTATGTTCCATCTTCAAAATAAAATTTAGGTCTGCCACCTTTCGCTGGGTCAAACCCGGGTTTCATCTTTGGCACCTTACTTGTCAGAATTATGAGAGCATCAATACCTTGGATTGCTGGAGCAATGCTCTCTGCTGTCCTTATATTCCCAACGTAAACGTCATCTGCTCCACCAATTTTTTTCCTTGCTCTCCTGTGTTCTTACCAATCCTCTACCAGAATATTGCTCCAACCTCTCCTTCAGTTTCTTATAAACAATTTGTCCTGCAGTGATCAAGAAATGTATAAGAATTTTGCATGTTTTAATTCCAAATAACTCTAAATCTATCAAGAAATGTAACACTGGAGTTTCAGAACTATCTATTGAGTCATAATAACTCCAAAGATAACATATATGAGCATCTAATAGTCATAGACATTGTTAGTCTCAGACTCCAGTAAATTAAACTCTGCAATTTTTAGGGAAGGGAATTAAGTCACTCACTAACAAATAATAAGGAAATAGAAAAGAGTAAAAAACAAAAATATGTACAGACAATATCTAAGTGGTTAGATTAACAGATTTATGTCCATGGGAAACTGGAAAGCAAGCACTAACAGAGAACAAATGAAAGATTACAAATTATAAGCAGTTCTCTGGACAATCATTCTCTTAATAAATATCTCAGACCAAGTATGAACTTTAAAATATATACAGGTAATGGAACAAAAATCCAACATATAAAAGTCATGTGGTTTCATTAAACCACACTTGTAGTCCCAGCATCTAACTTAGCCGTTTGAGGTAGGCCTTATCTGCAATTCAAATTCATATAATGTCAAATGACAATCTGGTTACCAAAACAAGGAGAATGCTTCAGTGGGCTTATTAAAAAATTTAGCCAACTGGATTATGTAGAAACCAGTTAGTATATATAAGTTTTTCCTTTGTCTAATTTAATTGAAGATTACACAGATTTCGTATGGATAGTGAATCAATGATCCCAGAACAGTTGAACTATATGTAAGAAAAGTAGATTTCTTTCAAGGTCGTTCTTATATAACCTTAGTATGGCTAAATTAATTGATGAATCAATTCAAGTATGCTCCTAGTTAGCTAACTTGT
Source organism: Olea europaea var. sylvestris (assembly GCF_002742605.1). Classification (NCBI taxonomy): domain Eukaryota; kingdom Viridiplantae; phylum Streptophyta; class Magnoliopsida; order Lamiales; family Oleaceae; genus Olea; species Olea europaea. The sequence continues at coordinate 25,896 of NW_019259236.1, forward strand.
CTAGTAATCCAGATGACAAACATAAATATTTGTCAAATCATTCAGTAATTGTCTCGGAATAATTAACAGTATTAACTGATCATCTAATATCTGCAATTATTTTAATCTCTCCAGTGTTCTACTCTCCTTGATAAAATATAACACTAATTTTCCAAATATACAATAAAAACCGAAGCCCTAAGAAATAACTACATCCAAATAAAAGAAAATCAAAACTCATAATTCAAACGTGGATCCAATTATATACCAAATATACAGATTATGTAAAGATTTTCACTAGAACATACAGAGAAAATTTATAAGGTCTATTTACCAGTTCTGCCACGAGCTCCTGTAACAAGAACAGTGCTTTTGTTCAAATCAGCCATTGCGACCACCGAAAATCTCCTCAATGTTTTGGGTTTTAAACCGAAAATGGCAGAGAATTCCGGAAGTCTACTAATGGAGTGTGTACAGGTGGCAATTGAAATTAGATTGGGAAAAAGGACACGTGTCACGGAAGCCATTGTTATGTGGAAGTGGAAACTAGTATTCCATGAGGAAATAGTGGTCATTGGCCGGTTGACCCGGCCAATTTTTCGAGAGTTCTCTGATCAATTAAAAAAAAAGCGAAAATGTTTAAAATATTGAAAAGCAAGAGAAATTCAAATTTATTCTTACCATTTAAAGAAGAGATAGAAAATAGGAAGGAAATAGAAAAATTACTGTAGCATCGACAAAAAAGGAAAAATATGCGACCCATATTTAATGTTTTTATGTTGATTTTTGGGGGGAAAAACCATGCTTTTAGATAAATTTTTGGAAAAATGCATGATTTTTTGGTAAGAATAATAATTTGGGAGGGGAAAAATGGAGTGGAGATCGCCAGAAAATGAGTTTTCCGGCGACCTCCACGAAGAAGACAGTTGGCACAGCAAACAGGACGGCCCAGACTCGCCCAGACGACCTAGTCAACTATGGCCTGGGCACCCAGTCAATTGGGCGCCTGGGCGCCCGGACAGCCCAGTTGACTGGGCCGACCGTTATCTAGGCCCAAACAATTTTTTTAATTACTTATTTATTTATTTCCTTTAATTATTGAAGTTAACTATTTATTTTAATTTCTTATATTGTGTTGTCTAATATTTAATTACTATTTGAATTGTTTAATTTTAATGCATATTATGTATTTAAAATTATTTCTTTGAAATGCTTAATATAAATGTTTTATTATTTATCTAAATATTTATTATTTGTTAATTTAGTTTAATTACTTATTTTATGTTAAGCAATAGTAAAAAATTAAAAGAAAAAATTAAATATTAAATAAGTAATATACGTAAAGAATTTTAATAAATATTTAAACATCTGTAAAATAATAAATAAGCAATTAAATTAGAAAATTAAAATATCAATCAAATTAAATTTTTGCAAAGCAATTAAAATAAATTTTTAGATATTAAATAATCAATATGCATAAAGAATTAAAAAAAGTATTTAAACATTAATTAAAAATAAATGATTAAATTAAGTGTTAGTAAAATAATTAAAATAAGCAATGAAAATATTAAAATAAACGATCAAAATAAGTGTTAGTAAAAAATTAAAAGAAATAATTAAATATTAAATAAGTTATATACATAAAGAATTTAAATAAATATATAAACATTTGTAAAATAATAAAAATAAGCAATTAAATTAGGAAATTAAAATATCAATCAAATTAATTATTTGCAAAGAATTTAAATAAATATCAATAAAGAATTTAAATATCAATAAAGAAATTAAATAAATATTTAATCATTTTTTATTTTTTTAATATTGAATTTAATTGTTTATAAATATTTCATGAATTATGTAAATTGTTTATTTAAGTAAAATAATTAATTGTTTTTTATTTCATTTTATTTAAAATATAAATATGAAATAAATATAATCAACAATTGAATATTCAATAAATAATTAAAATAAATGAGAAATTAATATGAATAATTAAATGAAGTAAATAAATATGAAATAAACTATTAAAATAAGTTATTAAATATAGTAATTAAATATTAAACAAACAATATACACAACCAATTAATGAGATATTTAAATAAAATATTAATTAAATATTTAATAAGTAATTTCATAAATTAATATTTAATTTAATTGTTTATTTAAATATTTAAGTAATTACTTTAATTGTTTGTGTATATTATTTGTTTAATATATAATTATTCATTTTATACTTTATTTGTTTCTTTAAATATTTAATGAATTATGTTAATTTTTATGTATATTTTTTATTTAAACAAATAATAAATAACTAATTGAGATAAATTATATAAATATTAATAAAATAATTAAAATAATTAATTGAAATAATAAATGACTAATTGAAATAAATTCAATAAACAAGTAACTTTAATGTTAATTAAGCAATAAAAATAATTAATTAACATAAATAAAAAATAAGTATAAATAATAATAAAATAGTTTAAATATGTAATTAAATATTAAATAAACAATTGAAATAAATAATTAGAATTCAAATATTAAATAAATAATTTAAATGAACAATAAATATAAAAAGAAGTAATTTAAATAAGTAATTAAATAAAAAATAAACAATTGAAATAAATAATTAGCATTTAAGTATTAAATAAATAATTTAAATGAGCCATAAATATAAATAATAAAAATAAAAATAAGTAATTAAATATTAAATAAACAATTGAAATAAATAATTAACATTTAAAATAAACAATTAAACATTCAATTAACAATTAAAATAAACAATTAAACATTCAATTAACAATTTAAATAAGTAAATAAATTATTTAATTTTCAAATATTATGCTCTATTCGTTGTCTCTTATACATTGTTGGATGAGGAGCACGCAGACCTGTTACAGTGATCCTACTTATGACGGTAACTCTAATACAGTTAGGAGATGCATTCAATGAATACGACAATATGTTTGATAAGTTGAAGTTGGGGATGTTTATACTAGAGAGCATATTGAGGTGTCATCATAAGAAGACGTCGATCGACTTCTTTCATTTGGAAGTTATTGATGACATCGACACATTCAACAACTATACATGGGACAAAGCTGACAGTTATCAGCTCTCCTCAAAGATCCTGAGGTACATATTATTCATTTGTGATTTATGTTGTACGTCATTTCGAAATCTCGATGCATGCATGGTCATTAACTCGATGAAATGTTAATATGTCAGCTTGAATTGCTCACTGAGCTGACACCGTTAGTCATATCTGAGGAGATACGGTCTGCAGGCGATAGGGGTTCCAGACAGTGACAGAGAATAGCGGAGATGGTGACGGGGAGGTGGCGGTGGAGGGGTGGGAATGTACACAGATGTTTCATTAGAATCGTTATGAATGTCAGTGGAGATGGAAGAGGTGCCCATGTTGGGGACGAAATAATTGTAAATATTTTTTTATTTATGAAATAATTGTATATATATTGTAAAATTTATTTAAATAAGGTAATGAAATATTAGATACATACTACACACAACCAATTAAGATAATTTATAAATGAAATATCTATATAAGAAATTAAATTAAATATTAATTTTTTATTTAATTAAGTGATTAAATAAATAATTAAACAACGTAATTAAATATTAAATAAATAATATACATAACTATGCCGAAGAGGACCCCCAACTTGACAGATAACGTCGCGAGTTTGGATGACACCTTGTACGAAACATATTATTGATGTGCCAAAGCAAATGGTTAGTAAGAGGACTAGATTGCTATCACAATACATTGTTTCTCTGTACACGATCAAGACAAAGAAGAGAACATCTGTTAACAGTACGTTGCCCAACCTCTTCCGTGAATTCGATCCGGGTGATTGTGAAATCTTCGTATTGAAATTAGGATCGTAAATGGATCGGATCTGCTCAAATTTGATCCGATCCGTTAATAATAATTATCCTATCCGATCCGATTTAATAATCCGATGGATATTTGAATGCTAAATCCATATCCG
>NW_019259237.1:0-1066 GCF_002742605.1 Olea europaea var. sylvestris
AAGAAAGATATAAAGAAGGACGTCAAGACAAGTAAATCCAAAAAGGCTATGGCGATTTCTACTGCTCTTGCAAAGATAGCCTTCCAAGGGTCGAGCTCTAACTCAAAATTGAAGCTAGAGTTCAGACCTAACAAAAGACAAGTCCAAAGCAGAAGTCATGTGACTCTAAAGGAACTTGAAGGAAGGAAGTACCCATTCTCAGATTTAGAAGTTTCTGGAATTCTGGATCAGCCCCTTGAACAGAAAATAATCGAACTTCCAGTACCAAAAAGACCTGAGGAGGCTGGTAAGATCGATCATCCTAAATACTATAAATTTCACAGGATCATTAGCCATCCAGGGGAAAAATACTTTGTTTTGAAAGATCTTATTGCTCGCTTGGACAAAGAAAATAAGATCAAACCTGAGACCAGAGAGAATCCAACAGCCACATGCTCGATGGTTTCATTTGGATCATTTGATCCAATTCCCATTCCAAAAAAGAAACAAACATTTTCTGATGTACACGAGGCCTGTAAATCCTCCGTTAAGGAATTTGGACCTCAACTCCCGGAAGGAGCCATCTCGGTGAAATTTGAGGTAGACAGAGAAATCACCATCAGTTATATCTATCCAGGGATGAATGGACCAAGCGCACCCAATCGTCCAGCCTTTTATGAAATTATGACAGGTGACTTGGATGTTTGGGATTCCGACTCAGAACTTGAAGACGAGATCGGTGACGACTAGTCTACCTTCATAAAGAAGAAAGAGAAATACATAATGCCAAACAAAATAGGTAAAATATTACATTCTATGTCTTTTGCAGGAACAAAGTTGGAGGAATTGGGTACAAAAATTCAACCCAATGAAGAAGAAATGCTAGAAGAAGATCAGGGGGTATGGACCCTAGTGAAAAGACGTTGTCGGAAGGCTCTACAACTCCCAAATTCTAACTTTTGTGACAAGAAATCAAAACCAAGGAACGATCAAAGAAGGAGGCGTGAAGTCAAGCCAAGAGTATCTACTAAATCAACCGGAGAGGGAGCAGCTCCACGCATTCTTCCTAGACTACCGACCTTGGGTG
>NW_019259238.1:0-1066 GCF_002742605.1 Olea europaea var. sylvestris
AAAAAAAAGAAAAAAAAAGAAAGCTAAGAAATCATACACTGTTAGTCGTCTGACGGCTTTCATCTAGCATTGTCAGCCTTCGCTTGGCAACCTTGGACCTGTAACACCAAACCTCAAATGCCTCCGTCAGGTCTGGATAATGAATGTGCTTATTTTCTAACCATTCTGTTAAAATTTCTGCCTGGTTCCCTGATGGCAATGTGAGAACTATTGAAACAAATGCCGACTCCAATGATTGCCAAAGCTCACCATCAATTTTTAACAGCAGATTCTTGTCATCATCGGAGGTGACAGAATCAATTGAAAACTTCACGACCCTTATGAATGGAAGCCAGATTTTAATCATGTTAAGGCGTTTTTTTGTTGGCAAAATAACAGTCCCATATCCTATAGCTTCCAAGACTTTAACTGTCACTTCAAGAACTTTTAACTTCGCTTCAGACAATTCACCTGCTGGGCATGTGTGCTCGACAACTTTAACTATATTTTCCGAAGTCTCCACCCAGCTGTAAACAAAATCTCTCAAGGATTCCAACTTTGCTAATATTTGAGAAGCCCATAACAGATCACTTAAGTTGGACTTGAATAATTCCAGTTTTTCTGAGTCGGCAACTGATTCTTGGAGATCACCAACCAAAGAATGCACAAGATTTACAAATCTGCTTGATAGTCTATTGACACATTGTCTGACCTCTAATTTGATCTCATCATCTGCGGTTAATAATGGAGCATCATCGTCTTCAGTCAGCATGTATTCAAGCTGCTCCTGAGCCGAGGTTTTAAGATCATTCAATGAAGATGAGGGTGATGATGTTGAGAAACGAATAGCTGACAGAAAAATCTTAACTATAGCCAGAGGATTGACTGGCCGGAGCCGAGCAAGTACTGGCTCTGCTTGTGCTCCCATTCCAGGTATAATTTTTAAAATTTCTTCTTCCTCGGCTTCTTCCCAGGGGACTGCTTCCAAATAGTCCACACAATTAGCAACAATTTGTGGGCATTCAAGCTCAACAGCTACTCTCAGTATGCCAAGAGCATTTTTTACACCATGCCACATGTCAGTCAC
>NW_019259239.1:0-1066 GCF_002742605.1 Olea europaea var. sylvestris
GTTGGAAATGGCCCACGAAATTGGACTCGGGGCACAGACCCAATATCACGGCATTTGAGCCAAATTCCTTCATTTGGGCTTCAGAATAATTAATTTCCTTATTAATTATGTCAGGTCGAGGAAGTGCTGGTCAGAAAATTAAGAAAAATCGCACCACGGGCAATATTATCATTTGTCGCAACGATGTCGAAATGGGCCGAAATTTGGAAGGTTGATTGGTAACGGCCCGCGAAATTAGACTCGGGGCACAGACCCCGAATCACGGGATTTTAGCTAAATTCCTTCGTTTGGGCCTCCGAATAATTAATTTTCTTATTAATTATGTCAGGTTGAAGAAGTGCTGGGGAGAAAATTAACAATGAAAAACCTCACAAGGGGCAAATTTGTCATTTGTCGCGATGGTGTCGGAATGGGCCGAAATTTGGTAGGTTGATTGGAAACGGCCCTCGAAATTGGACTCAGGGCCCAGACCCGGGATCACAGGATTTTGTCCAAATTCCATCGTTTTGGCCTCAGAATAAGTAATTTCCTTACTAAATATGTCAGGTCGAAGAAGTGCTGGTCAAAAAATTAACAATGAAAAATCGCACTAGGGGCAATATTGTCATTTGTCACGAAGCTGTCGGAATGGACCGAAATTTGGCTGGTTTATTGGAAACGGCCCTCGAAATTAGACTAGGGGTACAGACCCATGATCGCGGGATTTTTGCCAAATTCCTTCGTTTCAGCCTCCGAAGAATTAATTTCTATTCTAATTATGTCAGGTTGAAGAAGTGTTGGACAGAAAATTATCAAAGAAAAACCGTACCAGGGGCAATTTTGTCATTTGTCGCTAAGGTGTCAGAATGGGCCTAAATTTGGCAGGTTGATTGGAAATGGCCCATGAAATTGGACTTGGGGCACAGACCCGGGATCACTGGATTTAAGCCAAATTCCTTCGTTTGGGCCTCCAAATAATTAATTTCCTTATTAATTATGTCGGTTTGAAGAAGTGTTGGACAGAAAATTAATAGAGCAAAACCTCACCAGCGGCAATTTTGTCATTTGTCGCGACGGTATCGGAATG
>NW_019259240.1:0-1066 GCF_002742605.1 Olea europaea var. sylvestris
TTCAAAAATAATGATTAAAATAGTAAAATAATGATCAAAAAATTAATTTTAATTAACTTAAAATTTATATCAAACAAGTACTTTATAACCAACAAAACTAAAATATTTATATATTCAATACTATCCCATTATGCCTGGTCTGGATGAGTATATTAATTGTTTGTCTTTTGATTAGATTGAAAAATCTAATGACTTTTGTTAAATGTAAAAAATTATAAGGTTCAATCCTATCCTAATCAACTCATTTTAGATGCTGGTTGCGTTGTTTTTGTTTAATATTTATACTTGATCCAGTAAAAATCGCATTTTTTTTGTGGATCAATTGAAAAGAAAGAACTTGATGTCAACTTTTGTTTTGGCCCTAGCTAAGTTGTATATTGTGGTATCATATATGTGCATGCAACAACTCGATTTAGAGTATTCTGTTTCAATTTGAAATAAAGTGCGAATTGTTTAACTCAATTCTCATTTCTTCTAATTTCATGGGCATCAAATTGTAATCAATCTATGTTTTCTTATTTTTGAAACGCATAATGATTAATGATAGTTTTAGCGAGTCAATTATTCGTGAAAAAAATCCATTTTTTACTGATAAATTGTCTTGCATGATATAAAGGACTAACACACTTGAAGTAATGTAATGCATGCTAAATTATTCTCTCGATACAACATAATTATACATTAAAAATAAATTCCTACATTGACTCAACAAAATATAGGGTATTCTCTAAGCACACCTAACTGTATAGCCTATTCCTAAATTTGTTTAATCATAAAAGCACCACAAGGTTCGAGCTTTTCCCATTGAAACTCCGTGTGTTTTAAACTTTTTTCTATAATTTTTATTCTCAACATTCCATTAATTAGCATTTCTCAGTCGTTTATAATGATATTTTCCCTATTCGTGGAGCTCGAAATATGTGAAAGATACTCTTATCACACTTTTACATTTACTTGCCTCTTACAATATGCAATCGCGCTACTCTACTAGGTTAAAAGTCTCACATGTCTTCTATAGGTATTTAAAAAACCCAAATATAAAGGAAATAAAAAAATGGTTGGCCCA
>NW_019259241.1:0-1066 GCF_002742605.1 Olea europaea var. sylvestris
AATACAAGCTAACAACATTGCCACCAATGCCAGCAGCATGACCAAGACCACCGTACCAGATTCAACAAAAATCGTCCCAACCGCCATATTCATCAGTGTCTGAAATAAAAAGTGCAGAATCAATTACGTGCAAATATTATTGCCCTTGCCATCTCTTCGACATACCCAAAGATGCATCCGAAGAATCCCCTTTCCACTTAGATCAATTTCTGATCTTCGAAGAACTCATCATTTCAACAAAATCTAATTGATGAGTTACCCATATCAACACCCACTTCATCATCAATTGTACCGTCATCTTCTATTATTTCAAAGAAGATAATTGCACCAATTCATCAGTTTTTGGTTCACATTGGCTCCAACATCCTATGATTCCGTTCATTACACACAATCATGTGGATCACAACCATAAAATCCTAAATTTAACTTTCCGAAAAAATAATACGAAGTGGGAAGGATAAATTTAAAAACGAAAGTTCGAATTGTATGACCTGAAGAAAAGGAAAAACTTGCCTTTTCACCATTTCAACTTTTAACATTTTTTATTGGGACCCATTTTCGCTGGTCACCGGAGAAAGTCAACGGGAAGTTGGTCTCAGGGTGGACAACGACATTTTTTGACGAGATAACGACACAAATTATCTGTCTGGTAGGTGAGGATTCTAAACTAGGCAGTGTCCTATGAAAAGAGATGATCAACCTGACGTTTTTTTTAGGAATATATTTATTTAATAATTTTTAATTACCACCTGAATTATGAAATTAAACTTAGCCCCGTTTGATTTTCATTCTTTGGCCACAAAATGAAAAATACGATCGTTATCCATCACATCAAGCCACGATATTCGACTTCATATCTCTTGTATGGGTCCCGTGACGACTATATTTTTCATTTTCATTCTTACCAAAATGGAAATCAAACAAGCCCTTAATCCCTCTTATTTATGAAAACTGGTTTTTAAACCCAGATTTCTAGGTAATTTTCCCTTAAAAATAAGAAGGGAACAATACATAACCCAGGCTATTAAGATGCACCATTTCATTTATATATATATATATATATATA
>NW_019259242.1:0-1066 GCF_002742605.1 Olea europaea var. sylvestris
AATTTTAAAAGTGGTAAAACAGTAACTTTGCAACGTTACTTAGAAAAATAAAAAATTATTTTTTTACAAAAAAGTTCCTTAAAAAAAATAAAAATTATTTTAAAAAAATGTTACTTAGAAAAATAAATTAAAATAAGAACTTATTTTGGAAAAAGAAAAAGGTTTTTTTTTTTTTAAAAACAACTTTTATTTTTTAAATTTATTTTACACACACACATAAATATAATGCAAAATTATCATTTTACCCTTTTAAAATTAGTGAAAAATGTGAAAGAAGTGGGATGATCATGGTGAAATGAAATTAAATTGAGTGGCTGACCTTGTTCTTACTAACTATAAAGTTAGGTGGTCATTGATAGATTTAACCCCAAACATGATGCTCACAATTGCATCTCCAATTTCTCAAATCCCCTAAATTGGTTAAAGGCGATGAGGAGGGTTAAGGATGGAGAAGCATTTGATGAGGAGCAGAGGAAACTTAAGAAAGATACTACCAAGAAGAAAGGTGTTTCTAGAGGTTCACAGGATTCCACCAAACTATCTAGCAAGAAGAAAGTCAATATTTCTTTAAGGCTGTGATGTTGATATTGCACATTTTAGTTGCTCCAGAAACCAATGCCAGTTATTATCATTTTCAATTCGACTATTGCAACTGCAACAGGGAAGGAACTGTCATATGCATTAACTGCAGTAGTTGCTAACAAATTTCTTGGTGCTTCGATCTCAGAGAAGTAGCATCCAAAGAGAGACGGATAAAGGATTTGGTGGTAGGGTTTACAAAGGATTGGACTTCAGTTTTGGGAGAAAGGTTTGATATTTCTCGCTTTCATTCTTGGTTTAGCTGAGGCATGTTTGGGGAGGGTTAGGGAATGATGATGTGGCATTTCATTTCTGAGATGGAGAGATTTAACTGGCCCACTGTGTATTTTGTTATCCATTTAGGCAAGAGTTAGTAACAGATTTTGCAATGGTATAGAATTGAATGAGTAATGGAGTGAAAATGTAAGTACAATGAGTAAAACGTGTGCGCGTTCAAACAATTAACTCATTAAACATGTATAAGCTC
>NW_019259243.1:0-1066 GCF_002742605.1 Olea europaea var. sylvestris
CGAGCGCTTGTATATTAAGAACGCTTGGAGAGTCGGCGGACTAAGAATTGAGCGTAACTTTTGCACACGGTGTCCGTTTTGGGACCATAAGAACTTTTTCGAAACGTAGCGACCGTTTTCGATTGAACTCACCACTTCGTCGTGACGTACGGGGGAGTTCAACCATTTTTCAAAACAATGAGCACTTGCATATTTGGAATGCTTGTAGAGTCGGGGTGCGAAGAATTGAACGTAACATTTGCACACGGTGTCCGTTTTGGGCCCGTAAGTACTTTTTGGAAATGCAGCGACCATTTTGGATTGAACTCGCCACTTCGTCGTGACGTGCGAGGGATTTTGGCCATTTTTCGAAGGAATGAGCACTTGTATATTGAGAACGGTTGGAGAGTCGGCGGACGAAGAATTGAGCGTAACTTTTGCACACGGTGTCCGTTTTGGGCCCATAAGAACTTTTTGGAAATGTGGGACCGTTTTGGATTGAACTCGCCACTTCGTCGTGACGTGCGAGGGATTTTGGCCATTTTTCGAAGGAATGAGCACTTGTATATTTAGAACAGTTGGAGAGTCGGCGGACAAAAAATTGAGCGTAACTTTTGCACACGGTGCCCGTTTTGGGCCCATAAGAACTTTTTGGAAATGTAGCGATCGTTTTGGATTGAACTCACCACTTCGTCGTGACGTACGAGGGATTTTGGTCATTTTTCGAAAGAATAAGCACTTGCGTGTTTAGAACGATTGGAGAGTCGACGGACGAATAATTGATTGTAACTTTTGCACACGGTGTCCGTTTTGGGCCCGTAAGAACTTTTTGGAAATGTAGCGACCGTTTTGGATTGAACTCACCACTACACCGTGACGTATGGGGGAGTTAAGCCATTTTTCGAAGGAATGATCGCTTGTATATTGAGAACGGTTGGAGAGTCGGCGGACGAAGAATTGAGCGTAACTCTTGCACACGGTGTCCGTTTTGGGCCCGTAAGAAGTTTTTGGAAATGTAGCGACCATTTTGGATTGAACTCACCACTTCGTCGTGATGTACAAGGGATTTTGGCCATTTTTCGAAAGA
>NW_019259244.1:0-1066 GCF_002742605.1 Olea europaea var. sylvestris
AATGAAAAGTTGTTTTTGATTTCATGATAACTTCGGGTTTGTTCGTTTTTGGCGAATTGCTAGTCTAATTCGATTGGAATCGACCCAACGAAAGGTGGGTTTTCATTTCATGATAAATTCGAGTTTGTTCTCTTTTGGGGAATTGCAAGTCTAATTCGATTGGAATCGAGCCAATGAAAGGTGAATTTTGATTTCATAATGACTTCGGATTTTTTCATTTTTGGCGAATTGCTAGTCCAATTCAACTAGAATCGAGCCAATGAAAAGTAGTTTTTGATTTCTGGATAACTTTGAGTTTGTTCCTTTTTGCCGAATTGCTAGTCTAATTCGATTGGATTCGAGCCTATGAAAAGTGGTTTTTGATTTATGATAACTTCGGGTTTGTTCATTTTTGGTGAATTGCTAGTCTAATTCGATTGGAATCGAGCCAATGAAAAGTGATTTTAGATTTCATGACAACTTCGGGTTTGTTCATTTTTGGCGAATTGCTTGTCTAATTAGATTGGAGTCTAGCCAATCAAATGTGGTTTTTGATTTATAATAACTTCGAGTTTGTTTGTTTTTGGCGAATTGCTAGTCTAATTCAATTGGAATCGAACCAACGAAAAGTAGTTTTAGGCTTCATAATAACTTCGGGTTTGTTCTCATTTGGTGAATTCCTAGTCTAATTCGATTAGAATCGAGCAAATGAAAAGTGGTTTTTGATTTCATGATAACTTCGGGTTGGTTCGTTTTTGGCGAATTGCTAGTCTAAGTCGATTGGAATCGAGGCAAAGAAAAGTGTTTTTTGATTTCATGATAACTTTGGGTTTGTTCATTTTTTGGCGAATCACTAGTCTAATTTAATTGGAGTTGAGCCAATAAAAAGTGGTTTTTGATTTATGATAACTTCAAGTTTGTTCGTTTTCGTCGAATTGCTAGTCTAATTCGATTGGAATCGAGCTAACGAAAAGTGGTTTTAGATTTTATGATAACTTCGGGTCTGTTTGTTTTTGGCGAATTGCTAGTCTAATTCGATTGGAATCGAGCCAATGAAAAGTGGTTTTTCATTTCATAATAATTTCGG
>NW_019259245.1:0-1066 GCF_002742605.1 Olea europaea var. sylvestris
AAAAGCAACTTTTCATTGGCTCGATTCCAATCGAATTAGACTAGCATTTCACCAAAAATGAACAAACCCGAAGTTATCATGAATTCAAATGCCACTTTTCATTGGAAGATTCCAATCGAATTAGACTAGCAATTCGCCAAAAACTAACAAACCCGAAGTTATCAAGAAATCAAAAGCCACTTTTCATTGGCTCGATTTCAATCGAATTAGACTAGCAATTTGCCAAAAATGAACAAACCCGAAGTTATCACGAAATCAAAATTACCTTTTCATTAGCTCGATTCCAATCGAATTAGACTAGTAATTCGCCAAAAATGAACAAACTCGAAGTTATCGTGAAATCAAAAATAACTTTTCGTTGGCTCGATTCCAATCAAATTAGACTAGCAACTCGCCAAAAAGTACAAACCCGAAGTTATCATGAAAACAAAAATCACTTTTCGTTGGCTCGATTCCAATCAAATTAGACTAGCTATTCGCCAAAAATGAACAAACCCGAAGTTATCACGAAATCGAAAGCTACTTTTCATTGGCTCGATTCCAATAGAATTAGACTGGCAATTCGCCAAAAATGAACAAACTCGAAGTCATCATGAAATCAAATACCACATTTCGTTGGCTCGACTCCAATCGAATTAGACTAACAATTAGCCAAAGACGAACAATCCCGAAGTTGTCATGAAATCAAATACCACTTTTCATTTGATCGATTCCAATCGAATTAGACTAGCAATTCGCCAAAAATGAACAAATCCGAAGTTATCACGAAATGAAAAGCCACTTTTCATTTGCTCGATTCAAATCGAATTAGACTAGCAATTTATCAAAAATGAACAAACCCAAAGTTATCATGAAATCAAATACCAAATTTCATTGGCTCGATTACATCGAATTAGACTAACAATTCGCCAAAAATGAACAATCTTGAAGTTATCATGAAATCAAAAACCACTTTTCAATGGGTTGATTCCATCGAATTAGGCTAGCAAGTCGCTAAAAATGAACAATCCCGAAGTTATCATGAAATCAAAAACCACTTTTCATTGGGTCGATTCCAATCGAATTA
>NW_019259246.1:0-1066 GCF_002742605.1 Olea europaea var. sylvestris
AAAGTGAGTGTGATGTGGTGGTCCAACAATAGAACTAGAGAGTGACATGTTGAGATGGTAGGTGCTTGAAGGAATGGTGGTTCAACAGTAGGTGTTTGGGACTGTAGTGTAGAATAATTTATTACTTTAAATCGCTGGATCTTTCATGTTAAATTATCAAGAAATACATAAATATGGCGGAAGCGTACCTGAATCAGACATGGTTAATGCAATAATGTATTTTGCCATTTTGTATTCCAAATCTACACGTAGTCTCATTTTTATCTCTGTGATGGGATGCAGTAGAGAATGAATAATACGTATATGTGATTTGAGGACTACAACCGTATTTATATAGCGACGCCCTTTGACCTAATTCGGCCCATCATGGAATTAGGGACTTGGGTCCGGTCTTTACACATTTATAAACTCATACTTTAATTGGATACATTAAAACCCAAAACCAAAGTCTTATTAGATCACTTTAATTGGGCTTAACCGAATTCGATAGCCTTTAATTTAATACACAACAATTTACACATATAAGCCCACACGATCGTTTAAAAATTCCTTACAATCTCCCACTTGGACTATATTTGTCACCTTATAATTATGCATTAAATATAACCTTATGAGTACTCAAAATTTTGCTATCATTACTGAATGCATTCCAAACAATCCCGTCCATCAATCATATCAACATAGGATCAAAACGGCTTTCGCTACTTTTATGTAGCTAAACCCATCAATGATCACGTATATCGATATAACCAAATGACATGAATCAAGCATGGATGTGTAACATGGAAATTACAAGTGATTTGATCTATAACTTCCTTATTTTCAATTGGTCCACTTTAATACCTTAGTGAGATTATTTTAAATAAGTTCAGAGATAATAAACCAAATAACTTTATAACCGAAAATAACTTTAACTGTAAATCGTATTCAAAATAACAATAAATGTGTCTAATATGTAAAGCAAAAATACAAATTCTCACTGGAACTAAATATCCTCAAGAGACATTACACCCATATGAGCAGTGTGCTCATGAAAGATCTTGGGTATTAATCCCTTAGTAAGCGG
>NW_019259247.1:0-7657 GCF_002742605.1 Olea europaea var. sylvestris
GTATATTATTTTATTAAAATGTAAATGTTGTTTACATCAGTAGGATTCGTGTTGTACTGAAAGAAAGAAATAATCGAAATAGATTATATTGTATGATATTTTTTTGAAAATGTAAATTTCTTTTTATTTAATTGTGACTCAAAATTTTAATATAATTGTATATTTATTGCAATTTTTTAAGAGTTGATTTGGATCATATAATGATAATCGGGAATTAAATGGACTCAATCGAATGCAATTGGAAAAAAAATGACCGATTCACGTAATATTTTGTTCGAAAAAAGCTTTAAAAATTTTGGGGACCTAAATGCAACTTTTTAATAGTTGATTCGAAATAGAGTAATTAAATATGAAATAAATAATATACATAATTAACTAAATATTTAACGAATAAATTAAATTGAATAATATTTTTTTTACTTAACCATTTTAGAGAATTAATTAAAGAAATAGTAAAACGAAAAATCGAATAAATATTATTCAAATAAATAATCGAAATAGAGTAATTAAATATGAAATAAACAATATACATAATTAACGAAATATTTAACGAATAAATTAAATTGAATAATATTTTTTTTACTTAACCATTTTAGAGAATTAATTAAAGAAATAGTAAAACGAAAAATCGAATAAATATTATTATTTTTATTTAAATAAATAATCGAAATAGAGTAATTAAATATGAAATAAATAATATACATTATTAACGAAATATTTAACGAATAAATTAAATTGAATAATATATTTTTTACTTAACCAATTAAGAGAATTAATTAAAGAAATAATAAAACGAAAAATCGAATAAATATTATTCAAATAAATAATCGAAATAGAGTAATTAAATATAAAATAAATAATATACATAATTAATGAAATATTTAACGAATAAATTAAATTGAATAATATTTTTTTTACTTAACCATTTTAGAGAATTAATTAAAGAAATAGTAAAACGAAAAATCGAATAAATATTATTATTTTTATTCAAATAAATAATCGAAATAGAGTTATTAAATATGAAATAAATAATATACATAAGTAACGAAATATTTAACGAATAAATTAAATTGAATAATATTTTTTTTACTTAACCATTTTAGAGAATTAATTAAAGAAATAGTAAAACGGAAAATTGAATAAATATTATTCAAATTAATAATCAAAATAGAGTAATTAAATATGAAATAAATAATATACATAATTAACGAAATATTTAACGAATAAATTAAATTGAATAATATTTTTTTTACTTAACCAATTAAGAGAATTAATTAAAGAAATAGTAAAACGAAAAATCGAATAAATATTATTCAAATAAATAATCGAAATAGAGTAATTAAATATGAAATAAATAATATACATAATTAACGAAATATTTAACGAATAAATTAAATTGAATAATATTTTTTTTACTTAACCATTTTAAAGAATTAATTAAAGAAATAGTAAAACGAAAAATCGAATAAATATTATTCAAATAAATAATCGAAATAGAGTAATTAAAAATGAAATAAATAATATACATAATTAACGAAATATTTAACGAATAAATTAAATTGAATAATATTTTTTTTACTTAACCAATTAAGATAATTAATTAAAGAAATAGTAAAACGAAAAATCGAATAAATATTGTTATTTTTATTCAAATAAATAATCGAAATTGAGTAATTAAATATGAAATAAATAAAACACATGATTAACGAAATATTTTATTTACTTAACCAATTAAGATAATTAATTAAAGAAATAGTAATCTCTCCATATTGTTAGTTAATATATATCGTTGTCTCATTTGTTTTAAAAGAAAACAAACAAATACATGACACATAGAAAATACATATGACAAATGTGATAAAAATTAAAAAGAGTAATTAAACAATGTGACAAAGATTACATCCGATTTAAATTCAGAAAATCACAAACACATGACAAATAGAGAATACATATGATTTATATAGATACTACACATCCGTCGAGTCATTGTTTAGTGGGATCTGACTTGTACAAAATCAACGTGTATGTCCTGTAGCGCCGCACCTCCCGCACTTACGCGGTTGTGAAAACTCTCCTGTAGATGGTATTCTAGACGTCCGTCTACGATCAGGAGTACGCAGTGGAGCTTCAGGTGGCAACAAATTATTAAGTGCTACAATATAATCAGGAACTTCCCACTCGGCTTCATTTGATAGAAGAAATATAGTTTTGGCATACGCTGCTCTCCAAAAATCAGTCATATAATAATGACTGCACAAGCTGTGTGGTGGAAATCCTCTATACATAGCCACTGCGACAGCATGTGCACATGGAAAACTTTCCAACTGAAATTTTCTACACGTGCAGGTATTGTCATTCAAGTCTACAATGTATCCAACATTACGCCCACATCTCACGGAGAAGCGAAATTGATCTAGTGGTTCCACAAATAAAGCTTTTGCCACTTCCAGAGTTTTGAATAGTCGATCTTCCTATGCCGGAGCTAGCACACTCGTGCAATTTTGGGATTCTTCACGTCAATCATAAAACCACTGTTGCAACTTGCTGCGAATATGTTCAATCATTGCGAGAATTGGTAACTCTCGATCCTTCTTGAATAATGCATTGAGCGACTCTGCATTATTCGACGTCATCATGTTGTATCGACGTCCTGAAAAATGTGACCGTGCCCAATGTTCGACCCCCATATCTGATAGATATTCCCATGCACTTTTTGATTTATGTTCTATTTCGCCCATGAACTTTGTAAACTCTTCAAAGCTGTAAACTTCTGCAGCTCTCCTAAACAATGCAACGATGCCACTGCCCCGGTACCTAGTTTTCAGATTGCCCTGAATGTGGTACATACAATAACCATGATGTGCTTCTAGAAAAACTTCGGCTATACCATTTATTATTGACTACCCCCGGTCAGTCACAAATGCAAGGTTCTCGATGTTCCCAATTACTTCTCTCAACTTCGTGAAGAACCAACGCATTGCTAGATCATTCTCTCCATCGACAATGCCAAATGCAAGAGGGTAAATTTGGATATTGGCATCTTGACAAGTAGCAATAATCAACTTTCCTTCATATCTAGCTTTTAGAATTGTACCATCAACTAGAATTAGAGGTCGCATCGCATTTTGAAAACCTCTAATGCATTGTCCAAGAGCCATAAAAAAAATACTTGAAGCGATTCTGCCCATCGGTTTCAATAAAAAATGTCGAGTCAGAATTAGTTCTCACCATGGTGTGGCAATACCTGGCCAATTTGGCATAACTCTCCTCTGTCAAACCCATTAAATCTTCCAATGCACATTCTTTAGCCTTCCAGGCCTTCTGGTAACTCATAACCACCCCATACTCTCAACGGATGTCGTTGATGATATTTGTAGGTCTGTAAATCGTCCGTGGATCCTGAAACTTGTGCATTATCTGTCGACCAATAAACCATGATCGAGCTTGCCTGTGATCATTTTGACGAATACCCACTTTACAAGTATGTTCCCGCGCATACTTACGAACAACAAAGAACTCATTTGTGTCCATCTTTGTCGCACTCAAACGCCAACTGCAATTGTTGTCCACACAAATAATTGTGTATGTAGACTTGTTTGTTTTTTTACCTTAAACTCAAAATTATGTTTCATTGCAATTCGGTGCGCGGCTTCTTGCAAATCTCTTTTTGTGTCAAACAATTGATCGACATGTAAATCTTCATCATCAGGAACTACACGCGAACAATTAGAAGACCGTGTACTCGGCCCAGCATGTGAGCTCCCACCAAACTCATGTCTCTGTCTGGATAAAGCAATCAAATTTTGATTTGTAAATGGCCTTTCATCCTCGTTGTCTTGAACTTCCTCGTAAATCCTTCGTGTAACGGTGACATCATGGTGAGTAGCAACTGCCCCAGGAATAACCACATCATCCTCCCGAACAATCTCAACAGTATCCCAAAAATCATTCTCATTACGATCCTCTCCATCAAAAACTTCGTGTTCACCCTCGATGACATTTTTCTTCAACAAACTTACGCAAATAGGAGTCGTCTTTCGACCTTGGTTCAATTGAATTAGATGCTTTATTTGCGCTTCAGAAGTAACTTTCAAAGGTGGAATCGAAATTGTTGAATGCTTTTGAAATAAAAATCCCAATTCCATATCGTATTGAGAGGAATCGACGTTAAGCATGTTTTGTATTTCACTGTACATTTCTGTAAACGAAGTATTTTTTGTTATCGAAATAGCAGCAACCCCTTCTCCTTCACTCGTCCATTTCCATTCCCATTGACCATTTTCTTTCCTTTGAAATTCGCCGAAATAACAGATTAGGACACATACTTTTGCCATATCTGCATTACGAATTAAAAATGTCAGAACAAATTATCAGAATCGAGGGGCGGGGAAGTCTGCAAACGGACAGTCCGGACTGTCCGCAACTGACGGTCCGGACGGTCCGTTTACTCCGGCGTTCTGGCGTCTGATTGGTGCCGACCTGAACTTTGGCTCTAATATTATTTTTTCTACCATTTAAAAAAAATATACGACTTCAATAAAAATAAAATTAAATACTAGGAAAAGATACTTACCGAATTGAAGTACTGAAATTTAACTAAATTTTTCTGTTGAGATTGATAACTGATAAGTTTATGAAATTTTGAGGTTGAAGTGGATGAAAAATGAAAGAGTTTTTATCGTGTTAGAGTAAACTGATGAAAAGACTGACTTCGTTTTCAAATTTCAATTGAGAAGTGTTTGGATTTTTATTTGTAACTTAAGGATATTTTTGTCTTTTTACCATATTTCTATTTTTGTAATTATATAACTCATTTAAGGGCGTTTTGGTCTTTTACACAAGAAATGGCCATTGTGGTGAATGTTAGATTTTTTTGGTTAAAATGGAAAATGGTTGGTTTGATAGAGCTATACTTAAAAGTACCCCCAAAATTTTGACTTGGGCCCAGGGCCTCAAAATACTAACTCCAAAAAAATGAGGCTTAATTTATAGCAATATTTTTACAATTGACACAAACCGCGTGAAGAAAAAAATTGAAGCGGTTTCTTGAATCGAGTCTTCTCTCCAATACAATTCTATTCCTTTGAATTTTGATTTGACCCTACTTCCTCCATTGTGAATTTAGAAAAGGGTTGCAACTTGCACCAATATCCATCTTCAGATTTGCTGATTTTCCTCCAAAGAAGAGCCATCAAAAGTCGCCGAAAACAAAGAGTATGTCTGTATGTGTCCGGTGTTCCCTGAGGCCTTAACCACTATTTTTTTGTAAGCAATGTTTTTCATTTTTCAATAATGCTGCTGTTTTGAGGTTTTGGGGTTTGTTGATCTGACATGGTAATTTCGAAATTGAAATTTTGAATGGGCACACCGCAAATTGAATAATTGATACCCTGATTGACGTCACAGTAGCATTTGCCATGATACACATTTGACTTGAATTGTTGTTCTTATTTTTGTTAAATTGGATGGAAAAATATCAAGAAAATTTGGGTGTTGCCCAGCTGGATTTGGAGAAGATGGCTTCTTGTCTCCTTCACTACTTGACTGTTTGTTTAAAAGGTTGCCTAGGTATATAGGTCAGCTACATGATTATTGGATATGCTGATTTTGGTTATTTTAGAAAAAAAATTCCCATTGAATTCCTTTTACTAGACCCAATCAAGGCAAAATGGATTCCCAGACAAAATTCACATTCTGCTTTCAATTTGATGACTTGGGAAGTTTTTTCTGTGTGTTGCGTGAATCAGTGAAGTTTTTGGCTAGAAGGATTGATGATGAGAAATATATTAAAATCTAAGTTGAAGCTAGGACTCAAATTTCTTGTTTGTTCTTGTCTATAACTTTTTTTGGACCTGACCAATTGCTAGAAACAGGGTTAAACTTTGACAGGAATGATTACTTGTGGGACTCAAATTATAGGGCCTCAACATAATTTGTCACTTAGGGCCTCCATATTCTCAGGGTCGGCCCTAGGAACGAATATTTACTTCACAAATGAGTCGCCAAATATAATTTCCGCAAAGCTTTGTGATTCCACAATCATAATACATTACAGAACTGTTAAAAATAGGACACGCAATCAAGAAAATTTCACTACTTGAAAGATAATCGAGGTGGATGCCAACATTTTGCATATGAATCACAAATTTTCGAGAGAGCTGGACAAAGCACCTCCTTTCCACGGATCATAGCACCGGGTTCTCCCTGAATCACCATGTACTTGGTGCCTACAAGGTATAGCCCAGTAGGAGCAAGAAATCCAGGCTCATCGAAATCCTTTACTATATTAGCAATCTCCTTAGGCTTGAACTGTATATAGATATACGTGTACATTCGTTATCGAAAATGAATCTAAAATTTCACAAGCACACATGCATACGTGTATTTGGAAAACAATAGCACTCGACCATCTATCCATACATGACAACTTTTAGAGGAATATAATTATTGAAAATTTCAAGTTGGATTTTGTTACTTGTACATAATAATGGTACATAAGCGGCTACCAAAAATAATATGGAGAAAAAAGATTTGATGAAAAAAATTGATTGTGTTGTAAACTGGCAAATAATCGACTATATGTGGACATTATATAATCCCTTATATAAAGGTTGTACATGTAGCAAAATTCTTCCAAGCTTAGGTAATGTTTCAATATAATTCTGCTCTTTCAAGTGGTGTCAATCGAGTCAAGGCAATTGTGAAGAGGCCCACGATGGCCTGGACTCAGTCGGGGTTTGTCCCACCAAGTTTCATTGCGACCTATCTCAATCCATAGGCATGTCTCAAGATCGTGGACCTGTCATCTCGATCATATATAGCCTGGCAGGGCGTGCACTCAAGGATGTGCTAGCTCACCACTCGACACCATTACATCTACAATTGGAATAATTCACGATCTTACATCTTCCGTACTAGATTCTCTATAAAATTAATGCTTGATAAACTACCTTTGTAATGGAAAACTCGACCCATCTATGATTCATTCAAAAGATCTGTTTAACAATCACATTATACAAATATCTAACCTATATTACAAGGATCACATTCCCAATCAACCCAATTGCATTGATCACAAATAAATCGAATAACAAATAGGATTGAAACAAGAAAAACAAAAACACACAAAATTCCTAATAAATTCACGAATAGGTCAAATACACAAATTAAAAAATAATTAGCGACCTGAGGGAAGGCGGCGCTCTGCGCCGAAATGCTGCCGTCGAGGTCGATGATGGCGGAAGCGGTGAGATGAAAACCATCCACATCGCACATCAAGTGCTCATCGACACAAGTCTGCCACAACATTCTTCAATTTTATGAAATTTTCTCTGATTTCTCTAACGTTTGTTTTGATTTGTTTATGGCGTCTTAATCAAATTAAATATACGAAGATGAATAGTTGCCCAGTAAAATCTAAACAACTTAGAAAAAACCATAAATTATTCCAATTGATAATTGTAATGTGAATCCCCTCAAACAATGGATCTAATTGTGATTCACGCTCCAAATTTATTAATGAATTGGAGCCAGTTATGGGATGAATATTGGCCACTGATTTGACACGATGCAGGCATTGCCAATCTTCTTACTACAAGTTCAAGAAAACTACTTACTGAAATTGAGATTTTAAATTTAATTTTTGCATTATTGTGGC
>NW_019259247.1:15195-18171 GCF_002742605.1 Olea europaea var. sylvestris
TAATTAATTCATCCAACGCTTGTTAAATTAATTAATTTACAAATCACAATCTTCTATTTTCATTTTGTGTGCAACCCATCATGTTCTCAATCACGATGCCTAACGATGTGAATTATTACTTTGATCCAATCAAAATTGATAAATTAAAACATCCTTTTAATTTATCATCAATTCACATTCGTCGTCCCAGATTGATATCTAGCAATGTGGCACGGCAATACTTGTGATGAAAATGTCACGTGTTATGACAATACTTGTGACGGAAATGTCAATCTCAATTATCGATCATATCTTTCATTCCACTATAAGTCAATATAAGTCGAAAACTCCTTTTTGACTTATGAGTATACTTTGGCCAAGGATTTAGTCATCAACTTAACTAAATGAAATGTAGATCACAATCTCTTGCTATCTAAGAGTGACGAATCCTTTATTAGTCGTGCACTACCTTCATATGATTTTTGACATACTCGGACGATGTTGTATTGGCGGCCCTTGGCAGAACAGCATCCAACATTACCAAAGTATGATTATCCTCATATAAGGCACTATGATGACCTCAAGTCAAAGGACCAATTTCAGTACCGAATGTTATAGATTAACACTAACACTCAGATAGTTATCCATGTGAAATCTCTCAACGGGTCTCCAATGTTTTGTTCTATAACAAAACATTCATGTGATCATTTAAGTGTCACAACACTTTAGCTTGTGAGATCAGCTACTTAATTCACAAGTAAGAAATGCCACACGTGATGGTCTATTCGTAATAACAATATCCGTATTTCGTTGTTATTTGTGACCACGAATGATTTAAGATTCAATCATATGCAATTTGTATCTCACAATTACAATTCATTGTAATTAACAAATTACCAAAACTTAAATCTACGGACTCTATTATTTAATTTAATTGAATATTAATTAAATAATAAATCTGCCGCAAAATTACATCAAATATATATTAAAAGTGCTTATGTCTAAAGTTGATTAGACCTAGGGTATAACACTTACGGAGAATGAGTGAATTCCTATTCTATTGCTTAAGTAAATTATCTTAAGCAGCACAATTTGAATGCAACTATATGAGAATAGATCAAAGTAATAGACACAAATTAACATCATAATACAAATTACCTATATAATCAACACTCCATGAGTATTAAGAATCAAGATCCCGATTTACAAGGTTATGCGCCAACTCAATTCATTGATTTGACTATTTACATCGGACAACTTGATAGGCGCAGAGGTAGCCACGACCTCAAAGCATTTTTCGATGCCTCAAATCCATTCACTTTCCTTTGGGCACCCTCAGTGAATCGCTTCATAGTACCAACTTTCTCACGCTGCTTACATGTCCCCCAGCACTGCACATGAGAATATCCACAATCCTCACACACATAGATAGTCCTACTCTTCTCCTTCTTCCTAATATTACGGCGAACACTAATAAGACCTATAACATTTCCATATATCTTGCCTCCCTGGTCTATGCTCGAGGAACTTCCATAAAAGTGTTATGCCCTAGGTCTAATCAACCTTGGACATAATGCATTTAATATATAATTGATGTAATTTTATGGGAGATCTATTATTTAATTAAATTAAATAATAAAGTCCGTAAATTCAAATCTTCGTAATTTGTTAATCACAAAAAATTGTGATTGTGAGATACAAATTCCATATGTTTGAATATTTAATTATCCGTGGTCGTAAGTAATGACAAGATATGGATATCGTTATTACGAATAGACCATCATGTGTGACATTTCTTATTTGTGAAGTAAGTAGCTGATTTCACAAGTTAAAGTATGGTAACACTTGACTGAACACGTAGATATTTTGTTATAGAACAAAACATTGGAGACCCACTAAGAGATTTCACATGAATAACTATCTGAGTGTCAATGGTTAATCTCTAACATTCGATAGTAAAATTGGTCCTTTGACTTGAAGTCACCATAGTGCCTTATATGAGGACAAACATGCTTTGACGGTGTTAGATGTTGCTTTGCCAAGGACAGCTAATACGTCATCATTTGAGTATTTCGAGAATAGTATGAAAGTTATGAATGGCTAATAAATGATTTGTCACTCTTAGGTAATAAGAGATTATGATATATATTTCATTCAATTAAGTCGACAGCAAAATCCTTAGCCAAGGTATACTCAAAAGTCGAAAAGGAGACAGCAAAATCCTTAGCCAAGGTATACTCAAAAGTCGAAAAGGAGTTTTCGACTTATATAGACTTAAGTGGTGAAATGAAAGATATGATCGAGATTGGCACACTTCCATATCTCGTGATTAATCAGATCATATTGACGAAAGGATTATAATTTCATGATAAACGAATGAGCTTTGTTTTGTCATATCACGTGACATTTCCTATTACATGTATTGCCCTGACACATTGTTAGATGTCAATCTGGAATGACGAACGTGAATTGATAATAAATTAAAATGGTGTTTTAATTTATCAAATTTGATTATATTAAAATCTTAATTCATGTCGTTAGGCATCGTGATTGAGAACTTGATTGGTCACATACAAAATGAGAATTAGAAGATTGTGATTTGTCAATTAATTAATTTTATAAGCGTTGAATAAATAAATTAATTAGGTTGCATGTTTATATACCCGAATTAATTAATTGGATTAATTAATTCACGGACCGAATTTAATTAAATGTGTTAATTAAATATTGGATCGGATCAGGCCGAACCCATTTGGGCTTATATAAATAAGTCGCTAGAGTTTTTAATTTGTAGAGAATTTCATTCTTGCTAGTACTATAGGAGAAAAACCTTAGTTCTTACAATTTTGTTCTATGTGTGGAATTTCATTGGAGAATGGACAATTGAAGGGTAGCAGATCAAGGTTACTGGAAGAAAAGAAAGGCAAAGAAGTTTGCAGATCTCGTAAAATGTATAACTTTCATCACAATTTGTACCTAAACATAAAGTAGATCCTT
>NW_019259247.1:27230-28597 GCF_002742605.1 Olea europaea var. sylvestris
AAAAAAAAAAAAAAAAAAAAAAAAAAAAAAAAAAAAGAGAGGGTGTCCAAATTGTGGTGCAAGCTTTATTAAATGGATGGAGGTGGAAAAGAACAATGAACATAAAGGGTTGTTGTTTCATTGTTGTACCCGCGATTGCAAGTATTTCAAATGGTGTAAGAAATCTGTGGACGAAAAATGTGAATTGCATGACGACGGTGAATCAAGTGGTACTTTAAACGGAGATGAGCCTGTTGCGGAGTTGTAGCATATGTTGAAAATGCTTGCTAAGCTGACGGAGGAAAAAGACTTGGAGATTTTCCTCAACATAAACATGTGTATGGGAAAACGAGAGTCTGAAGATTTTATCTAAACTTAGATGTAATTTTACTCTGTGCAATGTGATATTGTGGATGTAATGAAGTCGTTGAGTCTTATGGTTTCGTTCGTGTACATATTTGTTGGTATCTAGTATCTTTGTTGGCTACCGTGGGTGTTATGAATCTACTTCCATTGGGCGAGGCAAGTAGAATTGTGCTCAAATATTAGGTCCATTTAAAAATCGTGAATTACGATTGGTTGCGATGTGGGTTATGTTCTTGTGGTGAAATATTGTTGTGTACCAACTATTTTTTCCCAATTTTCGCCCTCGAAAACATTATGCATATCATTTATCGTGCTTACTATTCATTACAAGTAAAAATGGCAATTGAATTCTAAACTTCTATTATGTATGGTGCAATTCTTAATTTTGACAGTTTCATCCCGACTCCACCCTCAACCTATCCATTTCGCGATTCATTGAGCAAATTGTAAATCTGGCCAATCTTTCGACTAAGGTATTGAATTATGACCTAGATCTGATCCCTCAAAAGACATCACTTTGCATAAAAAACACGACAGAGGTATGCTTCCTTCACTGAAAAGATTCAACAAAAAAAGCCTTTCAAGCTTCGTTTCTTTTCAGAAATTCCTTAGTACATGCTGGAAACAACAATTATCCCCCCTCCCCCTCCCAAAAAATGACGATAAATGTGCTGAAATCATCTTTAAGTTTGACAAGCCTATATATGTGTAACACAAAAAATCTTAGCAAATGAAAACATCTTAGCAACTTCACTTTACTGGAAAGACAATTGAATCTACATGGAAATGAGCTATTGCAAATCATGTAGTTCAGAAACATAGACACGGTCTAAGTAGTTTACTAGGCTTAGATCAGCATGGAAATCTTTTGTTTCTTTTCTAAAGTGTATTTCCATGTCTGAATATTGGTCTTATTAACGAACCATCTGTTTGAAAAGTCAGTCCAGATCTTAGAGCTGCACGTGGGCAATATTACTCGCAACATCAAGCCGAGGGATCGGCTAGGCTGCACTTGACATCTA
>NW_019259248.1:0-1066 GCF_002742605.1 Olea europaea var. sylvestris
GTTTACTGGATAGAAATTCGACTTGACTTTGTAAATTGTAACTACTCGATATGGTAACTTAATTGCAACAAAGGACTATGGGCATGTTCGGTAGTAATTATGAGAATTGATTTTTTGGCCGTTCGAAAGAAAAATGGGTCTCACCTGTGAGTGAAGAAGTAAAAAATGACGGCTAAAATAGTGAAATACCGATAAAAAATTAATTTTTTGGAGTGAAAAATTGCTACCAAACGGGGATATACCTTGGAGAATTTACATCTTCTTGCTCTTTCATTTAAATTGCAACTATATGTGGTTTAACCTCTTCTGGCGCGAACATGGATGTAGTCTTACTTTGAAAGTTCAGCCAGTTTCGTTGGTCGTTCTTGAAAGCCCAAGATTGACTAACTAAGAGGGGAATGAATTGGTTTTTAAAACTTTTTCAAAAATAAATTCTAGATATATCTATTGCACAAACATGATATTGAATAATGAAAATAATGCAAAGCAAATAAGTAAAGGGGATAGAGAGTGGAAACGATTTAATAGGAGATTCGATCCAACTCAACCGATCTACGTCCTTCGTTACCAAGCTCTCTGTCACGAGCAAGGCCTTTTTCACTATATTGATCGACTTATGGTGCAATCCAACCATTTTACAAAGCTTCCAGTAACTTACAATTAAGGAGCACCGATCCTTTTACAATGTTGATCTTTATGGGATTTCAACACGACCCACAAGTTTAAATTTACAAATTGAGACTTTTCTTTCAATAATTAATATATCAAGGTTGAGAATAATGAGAGAAAAATTGGCTAACACTTTAATGGATGACAATGAATGAAGCTCAAGTGTTGGATATGAAAAACTTTGAAAAAATGATTTTTCAAAGGTTGAATCAATCAAAGGTTTTCCAAGTATGAGTGGATTGATAAAGATAAGCAACAAATACTCAAGCTCAAGAAGATCTCTCTTTTAATGTTCTTTTTAAGTTGTAATAGAATGCAAACTGATCAAGTATTTATAGCAGTAAAACCGTCAAATTTCTATCCTATGAAACGACCCCTATCGGACGGTCAACTAGTC
>NW_019259249.1:0-1066 GCF_002742605.1 Olea europaea var. sylvestris
ATCGCGCCGTGGGCAATTTCGTCATTTTTCGCGACGGTGTCGAAATCAGCTAAAATTTGACCGATGGATGGGAATCAAAAATCACGCATGGGCAAATTCGTCATTTTTCGTGATGGTGTCGGAATCGGCTAAAAGTTGACTGATTGATGGGAAACAAAAATCGCGCCGTGGGCAATTTTGTCATTTTTCGCGACGGTGTCGGAATCGGCTAAAATTTGACTGATTGATGGGAAACAAAAATCGCGCGGGGGCGATTTCGTCATTTTTTCGAAGGTGTTCGAATGGGCAAAAATTTGACAGATTGATCAGAAACAAAAATCGCGCCGGTGGCAATTTCGTCATTTTTCGCGACAGTGTCGAAATCAGCTAAAATTTGACTGATTGATGGGAAACAAAAATCGCGCAGGGGCAATTTCGTCATTTTTCGTGACGGTGTCGGAATCGGCTAAAATTTGACGGAATGATGGGAAACAAAAATCGCGCCGTGGGCAATTTCGTCATTTTTCGCGACGGTGTCGAAATCGGCTAAAATTTGACCGATGGATGGGAATCAAAAATCGCTCAGGGGCAAATTCCTCATTTTTCTTGACGGTGTCGAAATCGGCTAAAAGTTGACTGATTGATAGGAAACAAAAATCGGGCCCGGCGCAATTTCGTCATTTTTCGCGACGGTGTCGAAATTGGCTCAAATTTGACAGATTGATGGACAACAAAAATCGCGCCGGGGGTAATTTCGTCATTTTTCGTGACGGTGTCGAAATCGGCTAAAATTTGACTGATTGATGGGAAACAAAAATCGCGCAGGGGTCATTTCATCATTTTTCGCGACGGTGTCGAAATCGGCTAAAATTTGACTGATTGATGGGAAACAAAAATCTCGCAGGGGCAATTTCGTCATTTTCCGTGACGGTGTCGGAATCGGCTAAAATTTGAATGATTGATGGGAAACAAAAATCGCGCGGGGGCGATTTTGTCATTTTTCACGACGGTGTTGGAATGGGCAAAAATTTGACAGATTGATCGGAAATAAAAATCGCGCCGGAGTCAATTTCGTCATTTTTCGCTA
>NW_019259250.1:0-1066 GCF_002742605.1 Olea europaea var. sylvestris
ATAAATTATAGGGTGGACAGCAAGTCACAAAGTCAATTTTGAATAGCAAATCTCAACTCAGAGAATACATGCTAAATATTCTTCTTTAATAACGCTTAAGCAACCTTTCTTTACTCAAAATCATAGGCCTCCATAAAAGGAGAATCTGAATCCTTAAATCAAGACCAAATTTACAAAATACTTAATCACAGGTAAATCTCATAATGAGAAAACTTACAAGACGGAAGAATGGGAAGTTGCTGTGCTACTTTAAGGTTATCTTTTAAACAAAGCGATCAATACACACAATTGTATACTTTTATTTTTGGAGTCAATCAAGATGAAGATTGATTCCATAATACAACACAAGTGGGAAAGTCGTTAAGCATTTTGAGAATCTTGATTTGAAATATATTGTTCCTTTAACTTTTGCGGACTATATTTTTGATATATAGAACTGTCAACTTCAGTTGAAAAATGTGAATATGTCATTTGACTCATTTCAAATGTACTGTGTTGGTGCGTTGACATTTCTCAATTTGCTAATAATCGCTCATATTTGAGTGCATAAAAAATTTAGTGAAGAGACAACATATCTTTAAGTACTCTATAGAATCTAAATAGAAAATCAAATAAATCAAATATCTTCAATTCTAAGAAAACTCAAGCGTTCATCATTGATCCACCCATAGTTCTGTGTGAAAGGATTGATTAGGGTTGTTTTGTGGAGGGTATTTTTCAATGCAGTCTTTCCATACATTTGCATCCTCCATGTCCTTCCACACACAATTGTTGCACTTAAAACAAGTTTGCTCCAAAGTATTCAGTACTACCAACTATGGCAAATGTTTTCTTGTGGGAGATCCCTGATTTAGCAAAGAGATTGTCAAGTGTATTGAAAAAGATATCCCACATTTCCTCAAGGGAATCAATCAAGGGCACCTTACAACAATATCCTTAAAATTAGATGTCTTTTGAAAATTCGCATGAAAAGTTTTTTGAAAGTAAAAAATACTATGTGATATTAAATAGTGATACAAACGTCAATTTTTTTCCATAAAATTTGTCACTTTTTAATAATAAAAAA
>NW_019259251.1:0-1066 GCF_002742605.1 Olea europaea var. sylvestris
AAAGATTTTTTTTTATGAATTAATGGTTACAATACTATGTGATTGTAAATTACGAAAATGGCTATAATTAATAAGATTAATAACTAAAAAAATTATTAAATATATTATGAAAATGTACATTGAATCAAATTTGTAAGTGTTAAAAATTCTGAGAATATGATCATCCGAAACTTGGGAGAATCTAATTTTAGATTTTGATAATTTTTTCTCTTATCCAATGTTTAAGTGAAAAAAAATGCAAATTTCAATAAGCACTAAACCTCTTTTCAAACTATTGAGCCCTATTAAATTTATAATATATTTTTCTTCTCTTCTTTTTAACTACACATTCTCCAATAAAATAATATTACACATAAAGGAAAAACTTTTTCTTCTTTTTCAACCATGCATTCTTCAAAAAATACTATTCCAAAAATTATAATACCCAATAATGGGGGTCAAACGGCATATAACTAACAACTCACACATAAATTCCTTACAAGTAAACATGTGGCATTAGAATTTTCACTTCAAAACTAATATTTGCATACTGTACAATTGTAACAATAAGGAGGAAAGCATCTCCATTAATTAATGAATATTACAAAGATAAAATATACAAAATTCAATTTGAGCAAAAAATAAAAAAATGCATTGAATTGGATAACCGGATGCATGTAAATTTCGATTAGAAAATAGAGTATTTGTAGAAAATAAATTCAAAATAAACTATCTAGTAGGATAAATCTTCACATAATTTACACTATTAAAAAGTTCATCATAAACAAAAATTATAAATAAAAAAATCTATGATTGGTTGTTGTGTCCTATAAAAAAGATTGGCCATCGTTTCGATTAAAAGAGGCAAATTTGGATTTCCTATCATCATAAAAATAATATAATTTTGATTAATAAATTGATATTAGTTACTGGGGGCAATTTTTAAAATGGCTAGATAATTGATCCAATTTTCCACAATGGCATTTTCTATAAGAAATATTATTTTACCCTTACTATAATTATTTGCAAGATATATCTTATATTTTTAAGAATTTATTAATCAGGACCTATATCTATATTTTTCAAT
>NW_019259252.1:0-1066 GCF_002742605.1 Olea europaea var. sylvestris
GAAGAAGTTGAACTTGGATTTGAAGGCTGCAGGTGAAAAACGGCTGTTACAACTAAATGAACTTGATGAACTCAGAATGGAAGATTATGATAACTCAAAGATCTACAAAGAGCGCACCAAGAAATGGCATGACATGCATATCCAGAGGCATGACTTTCAAGTGGGGCAAAAAGTGTTACTGTATAACTCCAGGCTTAAGCTGTTTCCAGGAAAATTGAGATCGAGATGGTCTGGTCCATATACCATTACACAAGTGTTTCCACATGGGGCAATTGAGATCACTCACGACAGCAAGGGAACATTCAAAATTAATGGACAGCGTTTGAAGCACTATTGGGGCGGTGATTTCTCAAAGGACAAGTCTACCGTCCATCTTGGATCACCAGAATGACACAATATGGTAAAGTCGAGCTATCGACTATAACTTAGCGCTGAGTGGGAGGCAACCCACTGTATCCTTATTTTATTTTATTGCATTGCACTAGTTTAGGAATTTGTTTGAGTTTAATTTGTTTCTTAGGTCATCGATCATCTTTTGCATGATAGCCTAGGCACTACACGTTTAATGTTGCATGAATGAGTGCTAAATGACGTGTTTGGGTGTTCAAGTGTGTGTCACGCATTCCGATGTGCGGAGATATTCATTTTGGTTAAGCTTTCAGAATGCGGGACAACAGTTAATAAAAAAATAATAATAATAATAAAAAATAAAAAAATTTGACAAAAATAGCACTCTGTTTTTATTATTATTATTATTATTATTATTCTATTATTAAAAAAAATATATTTTTTGCAAACCGGTTTGGTCTATGCGACCGCATAGACCTAACCCGAAAACCATTGGGAGGTTTTGGGTTGCACTATGCGACCGCATAGTGCAACACTATGCGGTCGCACAGTAAAACCCGTGACCACATCCTCCCTCCCCAAGTTTTTTTTCTTTTCTCCCCCCCTCTCATTCTCACTCAAACACACACACACATGCACATCACTCACTCCTTCACTTGCACTCACTTCACTTACACACATCTCACTCTTCATTTGCACCCACTTCACAAATCTAGCA
>NW_019259253.1:0-1066 GCF_002742605.1 Olea europaea var. sylvestris
AAAAATCGGACCAGGGACAATTTTGTCATTTGCCGCGACGGTGTCGGAATGGCCCGAAATTTCGCAGGTTGATTGGAAACGGTTCGCGAAATTGGACTAGGGGCTCAGACCCGTTATCACGGGATTTTATCCAAATTCCTTCGTTTGGGCCTCCGAATAATTAATTTTCGTATTAATTATGTCAGGTTGAAGAATTGCTGGACAGAAAATAAACAAAGAAAAATCGCACCTGGGGTAATTTTGTCATTTGTCAAGACGATGTCGGAATGGGCTGAAATTCGGCAGGTTGATGGGAAACGGCCCTCGAAATTAGACTCGGGGCACAGACCCGGGATCACGGGATTTTAGCCAAATTCCTTCGTTTGAGCCTCCGAATAATTAATTTTCGTATTAATTATGTCAGGTTGAAGAAGCGGTGGACAGAAAATTAACAAAGAAAAATCGCACCCTGGGCAATTTTGTCATTTGTCGCGACGTTGTCAAAGTCGGCCAAAATTTGACAGGTTGATTTGAAACGGCCCGCAAAATTGGACTCGGGGCACAGACCCGAGATCACAGAATTTTTGCCAAATTCCATCATCTGGGCCTCCGAATAAATAATTTCCTTATTAATTATGTCAGGTTGACGAAGTGGTGGACAGAAAATTAACAAAGCAAAGCCGCACCCTGGTCAATTTTGTCATTTGTCGCGACGGTGTCGGAATGGGCCGAAATTTGGTAGGTTCATTTGAAACGGCCCGCAAAATTGGACTCGGGCCATAGACCCAGGATCACGGGATTTTAGCCAAATTCCATCATTTGGGCCTTCGAGTAAATAATTTTCGTATTAATTATGTCAAGTTGAAGAAGTGGTGGACAGAAAATTAACAAAGCAAAATCGCACCAAGAGCAATTTTGTCATTTGTCACGATGGTGTCGGAATGGGTTGAAATTTGGCAGGTTGATTAGAAACGGCCCGCGGAAATGGACTCGAGGCATAGACTCGGGATCATGGGATTTTAGCCGAATTCCTTCATTTGGGCCTCTAACTAATTAATTTCCGTATTAATTATGTCAGGGTGAAGAA
>NW_019259254.1:0-1066 GCF_002742605.1 Olea europaea var. sylvestris
TACACCATAGTGTACATGTCGTAAGGTTCTTTCGTACCGATTGAACATAGCTATTGGTACACTGATTTTTGACAAGTTGTTTGACACTTTCATTGTTGTAAAGTGTCAATTGGATGGGACAACCGTTTGAAACTTAAACAGTCCAACAGGGTAATGTCACATGTCAAAGTGTAAACTAAAGTGTACACCATAATATACATGTAGCCAGGTTCTTACCGATTGAACTATGCTATTTGTACAATGACTTTTGACAAATTGTTTGAGATATGCATTGTTATCAAGTGTCAATTGGATGAAAAAACTGTTTGAAATTTAAACTATCTAACAGAGTAATGTCACGTGGCAAAGGGTTAACTAAAGTGTACACCACAATGTACATGTCGTAAGGTTCTTATCAATTGAATTTTGCTATTTGTACGCTGATTTTTGACACATTGTT
Organism: Olea europaea var. sylvestris; assembly: GCF_002742605.1. Lineage (NCBI taxonomy): Eukaryota > Viridiplantae > Streptophyta > Magnoliopsida > Lamiales > Oleaceae > Olea > Olea europaea. The sequence goes on from NW_019259254.1 coordinate 440, forward strand.
TGACACTTATATTGTTGTCAAGTGTCAATTGGATGGAAAACCTGTTTGAAATTTAATTTGTCCAACAGGGTAATGTCATGTGACAAAGTCTAAACTAATGTGTTCACCATACTGTACATGTAGCAAGTCTTACTGATTAAACTTTATTATTTGTAAATTAATTTTTGACACGTTGTTTTACACTCACATTGTTGTCAAGTGTCAATTGGAAGGAAAAACTATTTGAAATTTAAACTATCCAACAGGGTGTTGTCATGTGCCAAAGTGTAAACCAAAGTGTACACCATAGTGTACATGTAGCAAGGTTCTTACCGATCGAACTTTGCTATTCGTACATTGATTTTTGAAACGTTGTTTGACACTTGCATTGTTGCCAAGTCTCAATTGGATGGGAAAACTATTTAAAATTTAAACTGTCCAACAGGTTAATGTCACATAGCAAAGTGTGAACTAAAGTGTACACCATAGTGTACATGTCGGAAGGTTCTTACCGATTGAACATTGCTATTTGTACACTGATTTTTGACATGTTGTTTGACACTTACATTGTTGTCAAGTGTCAACTGGATGGGAAAACTATTTGAAATTTAAACTGTCCAACAGGGTAATGTCACGTGGCAAAGTGTA
>NW_019259255.1:0-1066 GCF_002742605.1 Olea europaea var. sylvestris
CCTTTCATGTTCTTGAGTCGTTCTTCGTTCCAAGATCTATATTTTCATTAGTAGTATAACATTGTTTTATTAAAAAGAAAAAAGTTACTGTTCGTTCATACCGTTCACGTAAAAAAAAAAAATATAGTTTGATTGATTTACTACCAACATCCTACAATTTGATTCACAAGTTTCAGAAGTTGTCAAAATCACTTCCATTTTTTGTTACAATATCCATTGTTAAACTATTTTTGTTGAGTCCATTCAAATTCCATTACAATTTTCGTAAATCCCTTAAATCACATTCCTTGACTTACAATTGATCTTGAATCCACAAGTTTGAATCTGGTGAGTTCATTATTGTTCTTGAAAGTAGTTGGTGAAAGCATTAAGTGGTAAAAGGTAGAGTGGTGAACTTCTTAGAGGGTAAAAGCCAATTGTGTGATTCCGAGAAAATTGAGAGAATGTTTGATGGAGAAGGATCAAATTCCAGTCGAAGTGGCCTTTTGCAACGTTCAAAAAACATTGTCAAAGATCTTTTATAACTTCATACGCATGTTGCAAACCTCAATATTGTCGTATAGTAAAAGGATATGGCAACGTTTTTTGAATGTTGCTAATGACCTTTTTGTAGCATTTCTTGAATGTAGCTAATGACCTTTTTGCTGAGTTTCTTGAACATTGTGAATAGAAATTTTTTAATAACCTTTTTGCAACATTTTATGAAAGTTGCTAATAACCTTTTGTAGCATTTCATATTGTTTTGCAAAATTTTTTGAATGTTGCTAATAACTTTTTAGCAACGTTTTTCAAATGTTGTCTATGCTTATATCATTATTTTTTGTAACATTCATTAGATGTTGTCGTTGATGTTTTAGCAACATTTATTGGATGTTGCCATTGTCTACCTTTTAAAAAAAATTATGGCATATGTTGTTATATTTACATAAATTATATTGCATATATCAAACTCATTCCATAGTAACTTTTAAATTTATTTAAGCAATAACAAAATATAATAAATCTGTCATCACAAATCCTTTTTCTTACATTTGTATTAGAAAAAATAAAATTGCATGTATAAAAG
>NW_019259256.1:0-1066 GCF_002742605.1 Olea europaea var. sylvestris
GAGAAGTATTAAGAGAGTAAATGAATGTGTAAAAAAAGTTTTGAGAGCGAAATTTAACAAATGAAAAGTTCGGAAATTGATTTGTACACTTTTGAAACTTGAGGAGGACCAATTTTGAATGATTATGGACTCTTAGGGACCAACAAGAAAGCTTTAGGAAGTGACGGGATTAAAGTTTTGAATCAAAAAGACCAAAATTGTATGAAATAATAAAATAATAATAATAAACAAAAAAGAGGACAAAAGTGTAAAAGTTTGACGTTACCGAGGGTGATGGTGCTTTGCAAACCGTGGCCCTTCCGGGGGGAAATTTCAGCTTTTGTTTTTTAATCCGATGTATTTTGGTCCTTTATAAGGCATGACCTTCAACAAAGGTTTAGCACTAAAATCTATTCTAGGTCAAATAACTTGGCGTGAAGAAGATGAATTCTTGATGTACGATCATCTATTTCTCATTTTTCCTTTAAACCCTGCGATGCATTTGAAACACTTTTGTGTTTTCCTTCCATTGATTTGTGAATTGGTGGTAAAATTAAACAATTAAATAAAAGGTAGATAGACACTATTATTATTTAATTGAATTTCTAGGTGATTTAATGTGTTTAATTGAGCTTATTCTGATTCACATAAAGATATAGTTGGTTGGCTCAGCTGTATAAAATTGATTCAAATTTGAGAAATGTGGCACAAAATCATGAATTGAACCTGAAAGGAGAGATTAAAGAGGATATCAACGGTGACCATCCTATTGAATAGTTTATCCTCGACCTAAAGAAAACATGTTAGTATAATTTATTTTACTATCATAGTTATATTAATTTTAATAGAATAAATAGTAAGATTTAATCATTAAAATCAATTTATAGTTTCTGTGAGAATGATAATTTGGACTATTTAGCCTACTTTACTATTTGTTTAATTAAAATCGCATACTTGCAATTACACCACAGCAATTGTCACCACTTTAGATGAGCATTATTCTCGATTTTAATGACTTGAAACATCGGACCCACTAAGGTAAATTTTGTATAGGTTTTATAATAAAATCAAGAAATTAGGAAAGTGG
>NW_019259257.1:0-1066 GCF_002742605.1 Olea europaea var. sylvestris
GATCGGAAACAAAAACCTCGCCGGGGGCAATTTCGTCGTTTTTCTCGACTGTGTCGGAATTGGCTGAAATTTGGAAGTTTGATTTGAAATAAAAATCGCGCCGGAGGCAATTTCGACATTTTTCTCGATTGTGTCGAAATTGGCTGAAATTTGGCAGTTTGATCTGAAATAAAAATCGCGCCGGGGGCAATTTCGTCATTTTTCTCGACTGTGTCGGAATGGGCTCAAATTTGACCGAACGATCGGAAACAAAGATCGCGCCGGGTGCAATTTCGTCATTTTTCGCGACTGCGTCGAAATTGGCTAAAATTTGATTGGTTGATCGGAAACAAAAATCGCGCCGAGGGCAATTTCGTCATTTTTCGCGACTGTGTCGGAATTGACTAAAATCTGACTGGTTGATCGGAAACAAAAATCACGCCGGGGGCAATTTCGTCATTTTTCACGACAGTGTCGGAATTGGCTGAAATTTTACTGGTTTATTGGGGACAAAAATCGCGCCGGGTGTAATTTCGTCATTTTTCGCGACTATTTCGGAATTGACTAAAATTTGACTTGTTGATCGGAAACAAAAATCGCGACGGGGGCAATTTCGTCATTTTTCTCGACTGTGTCGGAATTGGCTAAAATTTGATTGGTTGATCGGAAACAAAAATCGCGCCCTGGGCAATTTCGTCATTTTTCTTGACCGTGTCGGAATGGGCTCAAATTTGAAAGGTTGATCGGGAACAAAAATAGCGCCGGGTGTAATTTCGTCATTTTCCGCGACTGTGTCGGAATTGGCTGAAATTTGACTTGTTGATCGGAAACAAAAACCGCGCCGGCGGCAATTTCGTCATTTTTCTCGACTGTGTCGGATTTGGCTCAAATTTTACTGGTTTATTGGGAACAAAAATAGTGCCGGGTATAATTTGGTCATTTTCCGCGACTGTGTCGGAATTGGCTAAAATTCGACAGTTTGATCGGAAACAAAAACCTCGCCAGGGGCAATTTCGTCGTTTTTCTCGACTGTGTCGGAATTGGCTGAAATTTGGAAGTTTGATCTGAAATAAAAATCGCGCCGGAG
>NW_019259258.1:0-1440 GCF_002742605.1 Olea europaea var. sylvestris
TTGACGATTCCATACTTTCCACAACAAAATGAAGTAGCTGAAAGAAAGAATAGATCCATTCTTAATATGGCCCGCTGCATGCTCAAAAGTAAGAGATTGCATAAAGAACTTTGGGCTGAAGGTGTTAATTGCGCTGTGTATCTGTCTAATCGATCGCCTTCTAGAAGTGTGTGGAATAAGATAAGACTTTCTTTTGAATCACATAATCATCTTTCTAATAAGTCCTTTGATTTGGTACATTGCGGCATATGGGGTCCTTATCGTATCACATCTCATTCTGGCTATATATATTTTTTGACATTCATTGATTATCATTCTCAATTCACATGGTTGTACGTGTCGAGGCAAAAATCTAATGTTGTAGGGGTTGTACATAGATTTCTTAACCTTGTTGCCACACAATTTCATGCCACCATTAAAGTCGTTCAATCAGATAATGCTCATGAGTTATCCTTCAAAGAATTCTTTGCTGAAAGAGGGGTGGTACATCAGTTTAGCTATGTTGAACAGACGTAGTAGAATTCAGTTGTTGAGCGCAGGCACCATCATCTTCTCAATATGGCATATTCTCTTTTCTTTCAATCCAAAGTCCCAATATTTTTTGGTCAGAGTGTATGCTAACTCTAGCGTTCTTGATAAATAAAACCCCTTCTCATATTTTAAGTCACAGAACTCCTTTTGAAGTATTACATAGCAGTAAGGTAGATTATTCCAACCTTAAAAGTTTTTGGGTGTTTGGCCTTTGCCTCAACACTTACTGCTCACAGAACCAAATTCTGGCCACGAGCCAGGATGTGTGTCTTTATGGGATACCCTTCGGTGTCAAAGGTTTTAAAATTCCAAGCAAATTTTCATCTTCAGGGATGCCATTTTTCATGAAGAGATTTTCCCATTTCATACAGTCACTAATACTAATCAACTAGTGGATCCTTTTCTTGATTTAATTATACCTTCTTTTTCTTTATCCCTTCCACATGATGTTTTTGTTACTACTATCCCTGATACACCACCTGTTGATGACTCAATTCCTCAGTCTATACCTGATCAATCACATTCTAATCTGCCTCTGATAGGTAGATCCAATCCCAATGTGCCTCATTTCCCTAATATTTTAAAAAAATTTCACAAAGTCACTAGACCTCCCACATATCTCAGAGATTTTCACTGCAACCAAGTGAACTTTATTTTTTCGTAATTAAGTAATAGAATTTGTGCTCCAAACCTGTATATATGCTCACAAGAATAGTGTTGGTATGAGAAATAAACCAAAATTAATACCTCCCCATCTTCTCTTTTGCGTATTTCTGACACGTGCATATTTGGTACCTATGTATATTGTGCACCCTATGTTTAATTTGTATGGGCCTATTCGGTAGTGATTATGAGAATTAATTTTTTAACCGTTAGAGAAAAAAGTGGGTTTCACTTGTGAGTGAGGAA
>NW_019259258.1:7264-10737 GCF_002742605.1 Olea europaea var. sylvestris
TAGTAAAAGAATACAAGAATTTCTCAAACTATCTTGAGAATTATTTATCTCCCGTTAAATCAACTCTCTTGAGAGAAATAAACTTTGTTGAGATCTTGAATACTTGATCTGTTTTTATACTTGAAATCTTGATCTTCGGATTTGAAATTTTCTTCAATTTGAAGAAGAAATCTTGAATAATTGTATCTTTTGAAACTTTTGCACCGTCAATTTGCAAAAGTTAATCCACCAAAAGAAAAGTCTTCAATCACATGAGCTAAGAGATCATTAATGTCAATCTCATAGCAATCATCACCATTGTCTGTACTTTGAGAATAGTTTGAGTCAGCATCTGATTGAGTTCTTTTTGAAGAAATTTCAGCAAGATTGGCAATTTTCTCTGATACTGCCGATAATTCTTCTGGAGTTTTACATTCAGATAGCATAGCTAACAATCTAGATTTTTCTGTTAGAAAATCAGCTTGCTTTTCTTGTTCTTTCTTTGAAAATTTTGATAAACCCAAATTTCTTTGTTCTTGAATCCACGAATAAACTGCTTTGGGGCAACAATTTGTTTCATGAAATTTTGACCACCATTTTATTTTGAATGTTCAAACGATCTTTTTGACAGCATATTCTTGTTCAGCTTGGAGAAGCAAGAAATCTCAGCAGAAAATCCAAGATACTTTGAATTTTTTGCAAATTGGAACAAAGTATTTTCTTGAGGCTGCAAAAAGGATTTTGCCTCGCTTTTAAAATATTCATATCATTAGCGAGTGAGACTGGGTAAAATATTTTCCTCAATACCAAAGTATATGAACTATGTTTGAAACCATTTGGAAAAACGGGACTACAAGATTGATGGAACAAAATAAACCAAGAATGAGTAAATGGTCTAATAAAGAAACAATAAACCATGCAGTCTTGTAATCAAGATAATTGAATCGTTCAAATTTACCATTAGGTAAATTCATACATTTTTCTTCCCAAGATTTTTGTCTACAGTCTTCATAAGACCAACTCTTAAGAATTGAAATTTTTGAAAAATCTGGATTTTTGGAATCTTTTGGTGTGTGAGTAATAATGACTGATTTTGTTTTTTATGAGAATAACTTCATAGAACTCACGATTCTTTTTTATGTTGTTTGGTAAATAATGGAAGTTGGGAGGAAAAATATTCGAAAGACAAGTTTCAAGAGAAGAATATTTTTGTCATGAACTTTCCATTTCAAGAATTGGATAATGAATATTTTTGGTAAGGTATCTGAAATTATTTGAGGGGTTAATTTTTAGAAATTTTTCAGTACCTGTTTGAACCGCTTTTTTGAAGTTGGTAACTTTTGACTTATTGATTTCATATGGATAAGGAGTTAATTTTGAAGCAAGGGTAGTATTTTGAGAAGAGGAAGAAACATGTGAATTTGAAATATAGTCATCAATTGAAAGAAGAGGAATATTAGTTTTCTTCTTCTTTTTTCCTTCCACTTTTGAGAATTCCATCACTCACATTATTCTCTCAAGGTTGAATAAATTCTCTCATGAGAAAGTCTGCCAAGTAGTTTGATCTTTCCTATATATATAGTGTTTTGAAATCAAAACAAGATAAAATAGCTTGCCATCTAGCAAAGATTTGCTTTGAGACAAGATTTTTCACATCTTTTTGTAAAACATCTTTTAATATTTTGCAATCAGTTTTGAGGATAAATTATTTATTAATTAAATCATTTTGAAATGCATAAAACTATTGATAAAATTTCTTTTTTGATAGTGGAATAATTCTTTTGAAGGCCAGTCTATACACCACTATGGAATCTAACCAACTGTTCTTGACTTGACTCTTTTGGAATCTGCTTTAACACTCCACCAAAGGTTAAATTGGAGACATCAGTTTCAACAATAATTGAAGCAATAGGGCCAAAAATCGATAAGCATGGAATATTTTTGACAGCTTTTTTGATTTTTTGGATAGCTAATGTGCACTCGTGACTCCATGGGTCAGGGTTCTTTTGTAGTCTTTTGAAAAGATGAGAACAAATCAACATTATCTCTTTGATTAAGTCACCGACATAATTGTCACAACCAAGGAATCTTTGAAGAGAATATTTGTCTAAGATTTCATCAGGAAATTTTTCAGTAAAATCTAGATTTTTCTGAATTGGAATAATGGAACCATTTTGAATATTATGACCTAAAAATCTTATCTTTGTTTGACACAAAATAATCTTTTAAGCAAAAACTGCTAAACCATTTTTCTTGATTGCATGCATGAATGTATTGATATGTTTGAAATGTTGTTCGATACTTTCAGAAAATATGAGAACATCATTAATGTAAACAATGATAAAATTTGAAAATGGATTAAAAATATCATTCATGATTTTTTTGAAATTTAGAAGGAGCATTTTTGAGACCAAAAGACATAACATTCCATTCGTATTAACCGAAAGGAACATTGAACTTATCTTTTTTTTTAATTTGAATCTGCCAGAAACCTGATTTCATATTAAATTTTGAGAAGATAACAGTTTTGAATAATCTATTCAAAAGATCTTTCTTTTGAGGAAGTGGATATCGAATCAATTGAAGAGCATTATTGAGAGACTTATAATTAATAACAAGACGTGGAGCACATAGAATACTGAGCAACTCCAAGGAGATTTGCTCAGACTAATTAAACCTTTGTCAAGTAAATCATTGATTTTCTTGAAACAAAAGTCTAACAATTCATTGTTCATTTGAATAGGACAAGATTTTGTAATAATATTTGATTCATGAAAATCAGAATTGTATGGAAGAGATACCACATGTTTCTTACGATCCCAAAAAGCATTTGGAATAGTAGAAAAAATCTCTTTTTCCATTTGTTTTTGAAAATTTAAAATTTTCTCTTGAATTAAAGGATTTTGTAATTGTTCTTCAATTCTCTGAAATTTAATTTCTTTTTTGAGAAATCTAATATGATTTTTTTTGAAATTAATATTATTGACTAATTTTTAAATTGACGCTTCTTTTAAAGAATTAACAACTTTATAAGAAGGAGGATTTGTAAATTTGAAACAAATTTATTAATCAAATATATTTGTAGTTAAACCTTTTGAAATAGCTTGAAAAGGATAAATTGAACAATAAAAGGAGTACCAATAATTACTTCTTGATCCAAATCTTTTACAAGATAAAAAATATTTTTGAAACAAATATTTAAATTACAAACATGAGTTTTTGAAAGTTTATATTGAATATTGAGTTTCTTACCACTAGTACCATAAAAACGCTCAATAGTTTTTTCAAAATATTTTGTAGGTATCAATCCTTCATGGATATAATTTTGATCAGCTCCAAAATCAATAAGGACTCTAAAAGTGAATTTGAATTCTTTATTGACTACAATAATCATATTATAGTACCATTTTTGAAGTTTAACACGATTAATAGCATTAATCATTTCTTCTTCAGATTAAATATTTGAAAGAATGAGAGGATTTGATTCTTCACTA
>NW_019259258.1:15917-19647 GCF_002742605.1 Olea europaea var. sylvestris
TTGAAGTCTTAATATTGTTTTCTTGAAACATATACCCAGGGCCGGTCAGGCAAAGGCCTAGGGCCTCAACAGTTTGGGAGCCTCCAAAGAAAATAATAATAATAAAGGGTGAATTATTTGGATTCAAAAATCAAAATGTTTATTCTTGGAGACCATCTGAATTAGCTACAGTATTCAATAGTAATGTATGTTTCAGGGGACGAAAATATAGACAATGGACATTGATAGGAGTTAGGACACTATCTGATTTCTTAAGAGTAGAGAAGGAAAGAGTGTTGAAGTGCATTGAACTTATTCAAGATTTGACATTAATTAGTAGTACTTCTTCTTCTTCTTCCATTACTACAAATATGGCTACTAGTGTTTTTCCATCATCAGTGCCCCAAAGTCCATGCTAGCTTGAGCTATAAAAGTAATGAGAGAAATCCTAATGTTTCAGATGCGAAGAAGAGAAGATTGGACTAAATGTGAATATCAGGTTTTGTGAAATGGGAGGCCGAATATCAATTTTGGCCAAATGAAAGACTTTGATATGAGGTTTCAAAAGTGCCAAAAATAGAGAGGTTAAAAGGAGAATTTGTCAATTATCATATCAAAATACATAAATTGGGTGGCTCAAGACAACTTTCAAGTATTCATGGAAAATTGACTCTGATGAAAAATAGACAAGCGGAAGCTTAGGCTAGAAAAGAAAAAAAAAACATTTATTTGGGTTCTTAGTTATTTGTTTATATAGCCCCTGGTTGTTTCCCATTATTTACTTATTAAAATAAAAAATATGATCGTTATTCATTACATCAAGTCATTGTATTTGAAAATTTATTTCTTGTGTGGGGTCCGTAACGACTATATTTTCCATTCTCATTTTTATATTAATGTGGCTCAAACGGGGCGATAATTAATAACTTGGGATGACATTTCATGTATCCGTTCATTAAATCAAAAAACTAGTGCTAAATAAAAAGGTTGAGTTCTCTTCAAAAAGAGAAAAAAAATAATTTCTATACAAGTTCTATTTTTCAGATTGCACAAAATATTCATTTGAATGACATTTATTTAAAGATTGTTAGGCTTGCTTAAATAAAAATAAAAATAAAAATAAAAAAGTTCGTGTTTAAGGGCCTCGAAAAAATTAGTCATCTATGGCCGACCCTGTACGATGTAGAAATTTATTAAGTTTCGTTGAAAGTCAATTATCTGATCAATAATGGTTGTCTCTTGAAAAAATCAGATGGATAAAGAATCGATAATCAAAGAAAAATTCTAAGAGAAATATAAGGTCTGGAATCTGCACAGAGATCATCAAATGATTAATAAGAATCATTAAGTTGTTAGTTTCATTTGGTTAACTGATGAAATGATTAAGGTTAATTAGTTGAGAGTATCCAAAATGGGAGAGAAGACAGTTTCTAAAGGACTCTCCTCTAGAAAGAATGCTTTCTTTCTGGACATGGTCATACAAGGAATATATGTATTCTTCCCAAGATGAGTTCTTTTGCTTTAGTTGAATAGGTTCAGCACAAACGGACATTCCACCCCTTTGCTCACCTGAGATTTGGAAAGTCAAAACTGTTGTTCCTGGCTTAAATATGGGTAAAAGGGTTGATTAATATGGAACGAACAAGAGCAAAGTTTAATCCGTAGGAGTGTGAATAAACTCAATAAATAGAGTTGGAAATGTTGTATGTAAATCAGAAATAAAAAGAAGAAGAAGAAGAAGAAGAAGAAGAAAAGGATAATTCGAGGCAATTGAATTTCACCTTCTTTAAGACAAATTGTCCGGCAATGATGTTCATGGATCACGGCATTTGTCTTTCAAGATACAATAGATTCAATTTGTGGTAGAAGCACTTCAAACCACACGTTACTGCGAACTTTCAACGGAGTTCCTCTTTACAAGAAAAAAGGCTTTTGAAGGATTTTGGGAAAGGTTTTGCAAGAGTTATATGTAATGTTCAATGCAAGTATGAGATGGATGTGCGAAAGGTCCAAAGGATCCTATATATTTATAGGTGACAAGAGGTTGTGGACGAAATGGTGCAGGCCAAACCTCGCAATCTTTCAAACAGAAGCAACACTTCTTCATCGCTAGTCTGCTGCTAGACTCTTGCTCAAGCGAGATGTCAATTTTCGAGTAGAAAGATTTCTGCTAGCTTGTAGCTCGAGCGACATTTCCAAGCGAGAAATAGGCACTTAGCACTATTTTTCAATTTCTCATTCATACGAAGTTGATTTCGGGATTTCAAATATACCACGATGACCTAATCGACAACTAGAACAAGTTGGTCTATTTATATTTATAATTTGACTATCGAATCAAGTCCGAATATTTGATCGAAATTGACATGAAAGTTACTTTTCCAATTTTGGTTTTAACACTTAACCAACTTTTCCCTTAAATTTAAAACCAATTTCCGACAGAAACCAAATAATGAGCTCAGACTTGGCGAGAGTTTCTCCATAGGCTTCTGGGCTCCGGGCCATCATAAGATCAAGTATCTCTCTTAAGAGAGAAAAGTAAGCCATGGCCTGCTGCATTAATGCTCTTAGGAAAAGAAACATCCCAGAAAGAAATTTCAAATCTCCCTCGGAAAGCAGTCAGCGGCCACTCACCAATTGTAATTAGCCTCAGATGCAGCACCAAGAGAACAAATAAATGTTAAAGCTCTATGAGGTGTTTGAATTTTTGAACCTAAAAAATCATTACTGTAAGCATCACCGTTTTCTTTGATAGGGTTTTGAATACTTTATTTGTCATGTAATCTCCGTTTCTCTCTCTCACAGATACATACGAAGCTTCATATGGGATTTCTTGCAAACTTGTTCCTTTCCCTCATTTTTTTTGGTCTGTACATCTGTGAGGAGAAATGAAAATTATTAGACCTTGAGTGGATGCATTCCTAGCTAGATTTTCTGAGACTTGTTTGATAAGCAACACGAGATATGATTAGATAATACAATTATTGAAATTTAAATTCTTTAATATTAATGTAAATATTAATTCCTTAGAAGTTCAGCAATTATTCCTAGGGCTTTGTCATTTGGAAAAGCACTCATATGCAGGAATACCTGTAATCACATCTCTCTAGTATGGTGTAACCTATTTACTGATGAAGTTTTCCGTTTCCACTAAATTAAGGGCGGTTATATGGTTGTCAAAATTTTCTTTTCTTTTTTCCTTTTTTTGATCACTTTTTAATTTAATCAAAATGCCCAACCTTCACTCATTATTACAGTTTTGTCTTTAAACTTTTTGCCATCTCATTCTTATCTCTAACCTTTCATTTATTAGCACATCTTATCCATAACGATGGTTTTTATTCAAAATTTCATATGTTGAGGACATAGGTACCACGCCTACTAAAAAATGGAGACCCTTAATCGAATTTACCCAAAATTTCACCTAAAATGCATTTTGTGGTCACCATTAATGAAATAACAATCCTAATAAAAATTGTCCAAATTTTCTTCACTTTGCCAAAAGTCGTACCGACCATGCCTAGATTTCAATAACTAGCTTGAAAAGAACAACATTAAATTGCAAGAAGCACAAAATATAACAAGAAATATTTTTCAAAGTCATGTGCATGGTATAACAATAATTTTGGAAGTCTTAGAATCACTTTCTAGGAGAGATCCTGTTGTAAGATTTTGTTTCGCAAGTGTACGATCCGTAACAAGTAATAGTGGACCTAAGAGTCCGGTTATCGATCCCACGAGGACTATTTTG
>NW_019259258.1:25589-28583 GCF_002742605.1 Olea europaea var. sylvestris
TGTTAGCACTTCTAAAATACTCTTCAAGATAGCAAAATCATGAAATTAATGGCATAATATAATGAGTGTAAATCACTCATCAAGTCCAAAGTGGTCATGAACATAAGACACTTTACTTGGTGTATATAGTAAACATAGTAGGACTCGGACATATAAAATGTAATTTTTTAGCTTATCATTGGATTCCCATCTATGAACGGGACAAGTTAATTTTTACTGTATTATGTTTTAATTTTGTCATTAATAAAATATGCTACCTTTAGTGATATAAGAAAATACAAATGTTTTATATTCGTATTCTTGATATATGAAAAATAACTAGTAATATTCCTTTTCAAATTTCTATAAGATTATAAATCCATTTTTAGTGTCTTAAACTTTTCATATTTAGTCAATACTCCAAACACAGAGCATAAGTGAATAACAATAAAGAAGTGTGAAAGAAATCGTAATACCAATTCTTATCATGGTACTAATTGTTTTTATAGTCTAATTGTTGTAATGGGATTATTATTACCACATTTATATTCACAAAGGACATTTTTGTATTAACTAATCAAAATTGAACGTGCATCGCACGTTATTCTAAAATATTTTATAAGTGATGCAAAAGTAATATTTTGTACCAATTTGTTGGAGGATTTGATAAGTCTCAGACAAATTTAAAAAAATAAAATTTAGCATATAAATTTGAGAGAGAAAATTGTACTATCAAAACTCAATTTCTATGATTTAAATTTTTTGTAATGATTAAATACTATAAATGAACAATCTTTTTATATTACATTCGATACATAAAAATTAATTATAAAAATATAAATTTAAACACCCATTAAAATTTTTAAATACATGAATATGAATACATCCATCTATAATAACTCTAGATTAGTATAATTCAATATTCGTCAAGTGAAAATTCATTAAATCTAGATTAATGTGAATGTTAATTAATTGAAAATTAATAACACAAATTTCATAAATGACAATAATTATGTAGTTTTTATTATATATCGAAAAACGAAAAGTAAAGTATTACTGAAATAATTGAATTGGGAGGGGGGTTAAAATTGTCCAAAAATGATTCTTCCTTGATATGATACTCTAATATATTATAGATTATAGATTATCTTCTTCTCACAAAGGCATAAATAGATTTTTTATATATAAAAAAAAATATTTTTCTTCAAAATGATCATTCAAAATTATGAATTAAAAAAAAATGAAGTAAATTCTTAACTTATTTTATATTAATTATTAGAGACATTGATCAAGTCAACTTCTTTCTAGATTAAAAAAAACAAAAAACGTGCAAAACAATTGCACAACATTTCAACGAACATGTTTCAAAAATATATTTATTGCGGCGATAGAGACTAGAGAGAATAAAATACATTCCCATGTTACAGACGTTTTCTCTGACTAAAAGCTCAGCTAAGATGTAATTATTCAATTTTAAACAAAAAAGTTTTACTTTTTACAAAACAACTTATAAATAATCTAAACTTATCCAAACAAGTAAAATTGGTGTGTAGACAGGTAGACTCAAAAGTCTTAAAGTCTTGCCGAAATAGAGCAAACAAGGGACACGCATGCCTCAAATCCTGCAATCATAGTGATTGCATACAAATGAGATCATCAAATGCATGTACTGGATGACATAAGCAAATAACTAAGGTTTGGGTCAGTAAGAATGACGAAGTTCTTGGCGAAAATTATTTTATTAGTTTTTATTCTTATGATTATAGTTAGAATTTGCACCAAAATTACGTAAAAAATAAAGTAAAACTTGAAATTATTTTGATTTAAAAGATTCTAGATGGTTTCGAATAATTGTCTCTCAAAACAAAAAGAATTTTTGCTTCCAAGATAACACAAAAAATTTATAGTAGTCGTTGATGATTAAAAATGACGTGACAAATTTCGGTCAAGTTAAGATGAAATTAGTAGATTAATTGCTAGAATATTGTAAGAAAAGTAATTCTTATTAGAGATGGCTTTAAGAGGGTATTATAAAAAAAATCGATTGAATTCTTATTTGGCTACCGTTCTGACTTCAAGATGAGTGTCACTGTTTTGATTAGCTATTGAGTCCGAAAATTTTATCTAGGACATGGTCAGATGTGACGATTGTCCTTTTAGGAGTAATCGCTTTGAAGGTGATGGTATCATTGGAGGACACATTTTGAAATGAGTAGTAATGATGTTCACACATGATGACAGCTCAGGTCCAGCTCGTTGGATGAGCTCCTGGTCCAACCCTATACTATGATTTGGGGTTTTACTATTAAACTTTTCTTATCTTATTCAAGTGGGTTCGACTTTATATATGAGTTCGGGCACCAACAAGAATTGACAAATAGAAATCATCTCTTGATTTTAAAATTGAATCATTAACTTTTGAGACAGTTGGCCCCCATTCTTATCTCATTCTCATTCTTTTTCTTTCTTTTATTTTCAACCACACAATCTTCCATAAAATAATATTACATACAAATCAAAAACTTTTCATTCTTTTTCAACCACATATTTTTCAAAAAAATACTATTCCATCCATTAAAATTAGTTAAGAATGGGGTCAAACACCCGCTAAACATTGCACAAAAATTTAAGAAAAATATTCTGAATTATGGTTTGGCTTGTCCCCATTTGGCCGACGTACCAATTAAGCTCTTTTGGAACCTAGGGCTGTTTGAGCCACATTATTTTGATAATAATACATTTTTGAATAGTGTATTGATGAGAAATGTATGGTTAAAAAATAAGGAAATTTTTTTTATTTACATGTAATATTATTTTATTGAAAAATATGTGGTTGAAATGATGTTAAATCACTGTTTAAGAATGTATTTTTTTGAAATAATGTGGCTCAAGTACCATCCGACCCCTCGATTCGGCAACGAGAGTTGGTTCTATCTTCCGTTTTTATCTTAGGACTTTTATTTTGTCCCCTTCATTGACAAAGTAGCGATTCTATTGACTTCTACATTTTTGGAC
>NW_019259259.1:0-1066 GCF_002742605.1 Olea europaea var. sylvestris
TTTGGCGTAGCTAAAAATTATTTTAATAGATTTTGATAAAAGTTGATGAAATATATAGTTAAAAATTGTGAATCTTATGAAATATGTGATTAAAATTAACTATCAATTATGATACACATTCAGACTCAAATTCAAATGAGATACATGTCACGCATGATTGAACAGTTTGAAAAATTTAAAGAAAAACCAAATCATTTTCTGACACATCAATCGATCTGTTTTTTTCACTTTTCAGAGATATTGCCCCAATAAAAAAAATATTCCTGTGATAGGGCCTGTGCGTGGTCAGAAATATAGTGATCCCCATTTTTAAGTCTAGCTAAATGATTTTATTCATTTTCTATTTTAACTTGAATTTTAATCCACAATTTAAACTATGCCAAATAATTGTCATTTGATAGAACTTCAATATTAGGGTTGTACAGTGAATAATTTGCAATGGGTGAAAAGTTGTAAAGGTCACTCAACTTCATATTATTACAATAATATTTTTAGTATTGTTTGAATCAAAGCCATTCCATCTAACTCTATTAGCTTAATAACCGTAAAAATATTAACACGGATGATAATATTATAAAGGAAAATCTATTGAGGACAAAAATCATCAAATATGACTAATGTTTGGGGGTTTTTTGACAATCAATTTTTTTTTTTAAAATCATTTTCATCTACACATTCTATGGAACTCAGAATTTTTCAAAACTTTTTAACCACGCAACCTATAAAAAAATAATTTTCACTAGAAAAAATTTCTCCAATAGCTGCAGGAAAAAAAAAAATTAATTTAATGACTCAACATTGACAAATTACGAGTTGAAAATAATGCTTCAACTCTACGACTTTTAAAAGTTTCCGGCAAATCGCATGTGCAATTTAAAATTTAATAATAATGTACAAGGGAAACTATCTTTTTCCTAGGAAAGTCACATGTGCAACTTGGTACTTTTTTAGAGTCTGTTTGGGAGTGATTTTTTCCTTTTTTGGATTTTTTGACCGTTATTTCATTATTTCAGTCATCAAATTTGACTTCTTCTCTCACATGTGGACCCCACTTTTGTCTTAATGG
>NW_019259260.1:0-1066 GCF_002742605.1 Olea europaea var. sylvestris
CCGGTGCATATTTTTGAAAGGTTTGGTATTGTGGGTGGCACAAACTAAAGGTTTAGGCAAAGTCTGCTAATAAACGAAAGGTTTGGTACCTCGGCTGCAATTTTCCCTTTTCTTATTGGCAACTGCAAGATTCATTTTTTTTCTTCTGACCAAGTTATTTAACTGGGATTGTACTTTTCAAAGCTTCTCCAGTCATCAGTCTAAGCATTTTAATCACGAGTTCTTGGAACCTGTTGATTATTAACATTTCTTTTACTTTCTCCACACCGTTAGTTTTTGTTTTCTCAGATGCTACGTTTTTGGCCTTCATTACTTCATATATCCTTGATTATTCCTGTTTTGTTTAATGCCACATTTCTTTTGTTATTTGTTGTCGAGCTGTAATTTGAGAATTTTTATGCTAACTTTTTTTCCGTTTGAGATTATTATCTCTTCTCAGATTCATACAATTGTGGATCGTTACTATTACAGGGCGTAGTGATCCTCTTAAATATAAAAACGTACTCGTGCATACGTCCATGTAATTCTCTCAATCATGTTTAGTTCCGTTTGGATTTAATTTGGAAGCCCATTTTGTGGTGATCACAGAATTTATCTCTATTTTCCCATTTCTCTGTTTTACTTCTCCCCAGCTTGCACTAATTTCATTTATGCATCTCATTCCCTTTCAAGGCTGAAAATTGAAATGGTAGAGCTACTTATTTTTTGCCTACACTTCGAGTTGGAGGGGTTCTGTGGTGGGGCTTTACCCAAGTCTGACCCTTGTTTGGCATGTGCTTTCAACGTTCAGTGTTTCATTTAAACTTTTTACAAAATAGACATGCTCCACTATATACCACCCTCAGTGGAGTAACTCCCCTGCCATAATACACTTGCTTGTACTTTTGCAGACTTTGGTTCGATATCAGTTGCCTGTGGTGGTTGTAGTCTTTAACAATGATGGAGTTTATGGTGGTGACCGGAGGAACCCTGATGAAATAACTGGTCCTTACAAGGACGACCCAGCACCTACTTCTTTTGTCCCTGGTGCAGCATATCATGTTCTCCTTGAAGCTTTTGGAGGAAA
>NW_019259261.1:0-1066 GCF_002742605.1 Olea europaea var. sylvestris
TCAACCAATTGTTAGGTCACAGTCTGATGTTTATGTTCGTGATCAAGGTTACAAAAAAAATACCTGTGTATTATCCCCTGGCGATTAATGCTTTGCAATGTGAAATGTACTGTATTGGTATGCTGTCTATATTGTACGTTGGATTTTGAGACCTTGTTTTAGTAATTTGTGTTCTTCAATGAAATTGACCTGATTTTGTAGAAATGGTCACAGCCACAAAAGAACAAGTCACAATTAACATATTTGTAGGTCACATTCTCATGTTTATGATTGTTTTCAAGGTCATAATCACATGTCTAACACTGTAATTTAGGTAGGATTGGAAATATTTTATAAATGAAAGCAAATGGTTCCCTAGCTAAATTACAACAAACTCCATAACAAGCATCATCATGAACTTTGTGATGAAATTCAATACCGAACATAAGATACTTGAAGACGTGTTTATTTTATCTTACTACATGACTTGCGGAGAGATCGTTGTCCAACCCCAATTGAATTCTTGTGAACAAGATTGCTTTGATAATAATTTTTCATTATGATTTTCTATATAGGTTTTTTATAAGAAGTTTGATTTCTTTGTAATTTGGTTTTTTGTACGTGTGGATGATTATTTATTTCCTTCTTAATAATTTGGATGATCGTTTTACTTAATTACACGTGAATGAAAAATTGTCGATGGCAATTGTTTTATCATTGTAGTTGTGTTTTGTATGGAGAAAAATATTAATAATGTATTTGCAATAACAAGTCACAGTCAGATAATGGAAGGTTACAAACATTCACGGTGAACACAAATTTGTCACAAACAATCACCTTTAAGAGAAACTTGGTTGCAGAAAGTTGAAGTTAACACATAACAGGTCGCACATGTTCATAATGTACAAATAACTGGTAACAAAAAATCACCATTCACATATGTACATCACAATCACTATTTACACACACACACAAGTTAACACAGAGCAGGTCACAGACAGTTAAGTTAAGAAACACATTTTCACGTTTAGTCACAATTAAGAAGCATTAATTTATCACATAAAATCATAGTTCAGATAGACACAAT
>NW_019259262.1:0-1066 GCF_002742605.1 Olea europaea var. sylvestris
ATCGCGAAAAATGACGAAATTGCCCCCGGCGCGATTTTTAATTTCGATCAACCTGCCAAATTTAAGCCCTTTCGGACACAGTCTTGTAAAATGACGGAATTGCCCCCGGCGCGATTTTTATTTCTTGATGAACCAGTTAAATTTTAGCACATTTCGACACAGTCGCGAAAAATAACGAAATTGCCCTCGGCGCGATTTTTATTTCCGATCAACCTGCCAAATTTAACCCCATTCCGACACAGTCGCGAAAAATGACGAAATTACCCCTGCGCGATTTTTATTTCCGATCAACCTGCCAAATTTAACCCCATTCCGACACAGTCGCGAAAAATGACGAAATTACCCCTGCGCGATTTTTATTTCCGATCAACCTGCCAAATTTAACCCCATTCCGACACAGTCGCGAAAAATGACGAAATTACCCCTGCGCGATTTTTATTTCCGATCAACCTGCCAAATTTAACCCCATTCCGACACAGTCGCGAAAAATGACGAAATTACCCCTGCGCGATTTTTATTTCCGATCAACCTGCCAAATTTAACCCCATTCCGACACAGTCGCGAAAAATGACGAAATTACCCCTGCGCGATTTTTATTTCCGATCAACCTGCCAAATTTAAACCCATTCCGACACAGTCGCGAAAAATGACGAAATTGCCCCGGCGCGGTTTTTGTTTCCAACCAGCCTGTCAAATTTTTGCCCATTCCGACACAATCGCGAAAAATGACGAAATTACCCCCGGCGTAATTTTTAATTTCGATCAACCTGCCAAATTTAAGCCCATTCCGACACAGTCGCTAAAAATAACGAAATTGCCCCGGCGCGGTTTTTGTTTCCGACCTACCTGTCAAATTTTAGCCCATTCCGACACAGTCGCGTAAAATGACGAAATTGCCCCCGGCGCGATTTTTATATCTGATGAACCAGTTAAATTTTAGCCCATTTCGACACAGTCTTGAAAAATGACGAAATTGCCCTCGACGCGATTTTTATTTCCGATCAACCTGCCAAATTTAAGCGCATTCCGACACAGTCGCGAAAAATGACGGAATTGCCCTCCGCAC
>NW_019259263.1:0-1066 GCF_002742605.1 Olea europaea var. sylvestris
TACAGTACTGTAAGAGGATCTATTTATTAGATGTGTTGCAGTACACAATGCCTTAGCCCAGAACCCTTTTGATAATCCATAACTTATCAACATGCACCTAAACTTATTCATTAGAGTTGTACTCATTCTTTCGACGACCCCATTCTATTGAGGTGTATGTTTAAATTGTTTTGTATCTTACAACTCCCTTCTGTTTACAAAAGTTATCAAACTCAACATTGCAGAATTCCAACCATTATTAGTTCTTAGAGTGTTTAGCTTCTTATCAAGTTGATTCTCAAGCAACTTTAACCAAGATTTGAATTTTTGAAAAGTTTTAGATTGTAACTTCATTGGGTTAGTCGATTCCTTTCTTAAGTAAACATCAACTATAAAAAGGAAATATATATTTCCTTCAAAGGTGGGTGACTCTTTGGTCTCCTTAAATCTGAATGGATATAATCTAGGGGCCTATAGGTGGTATGTAACCCTGTCTTAAAGCTCACCCTTTGTGATTTGCCCAGGACACATGTTTTACAAAATTCAAGTGGTTTAATCATGTTTTTTTCCAAGAAATTTTTGTTTACTTAGATACTTGAAACCCTTATTTCCTATATGTCTCGTTCTGTTATGCCACAATTTAGATTTGTTTTCAGTTATGGTTAAAGATTTAGCATCTTAAAGGGTAACAATCTCTCCCATAAGATAGTACAAACCATTTCTCTTAGGTCCCTTAAGAATAACCAAAGATCTTTTCATAACTTTCAAAGTTTAATTGCCAGACTTCAAAGAATGTCCCTCATTTTCAAGATTCCCAATGGGATAAGATTTATTTTTAGCTTTGGAACATGTCTCATATTTTTCAATTGCCTGACAATACCATCATATATCCTAAGGGCAATGTCACCAATGCCAAGAACACTTTGAGAGTTATTATCACCTATATACACTTTCTTGGGTTCAACTTTTTTGTAATTAATAAACTAAGACTTATTAGGATACATCTGAATCCAAGATCCAGTCCTTATTAACTTCCTTATTAGACACAAACATTACAAGTAGGATATCTAATTCAACACTGACATCT
>NW_019259264.1:0-1066 GCF_002742605.1 Olea europaea var. sylvestris
CAACCAGACAAAATAAATATGGAAATTAATTATTCGGAGGCCCAAACGAAGGAGTTTGGCAAAAATTCCGTGATCCCGAGTCTGTGCTCCGAGTCCAATTTCGTGGGCCGTTTCCAATCAACCGACCAAATTTTGGCCCATTCCTACACCTTCACGAAAAATGACAAAGTTGCCCTGGTTCGTTTTTGCTTTGTTAATTTTTCTAGTCCAGCACTTCTTCAATCTGACATAATTAATACGAAAATTAATTATTCGGATGCCTAAACGAAGGAGTTTGGCGAAAATATCGTGATCCAGGGCATGTGCCTCGAGTCCAATTTAGCGGACCGTTTCCAATCAACCTGCCAAATTTCGGCCCATTTTGACACCGTCGCGACAAATGACAAAATTGCCCTTGGTGCGGATTTTCTTTGTTAATTTTCAGTCCAGCACTTCTTCAACCTGATATAATTAATCCGGAAATTAATTATTCAGAGGCCTAAACGTAGGAGTTTGGCTAAAATCTCGTGATCCCGGGTCTGTACCCCGAGTAAAATTTCAAGGGCCATTTCCAATCAACTTGCCAAATTTTGGCCCATTCCGACACCGTCGCGACAAATGACAAAATTGCCCCTGGTGCGATTTTTCTTTATTAATTTTTTGTCCAGCACTTCTTCAACCTAACATAGTTAAAACGAAAATTAATTATTTGGAGGCGTAAACAAAGGAATTTGGCTAAAATCCCGTGATCTCGGGTATGTTCCCCAAGTCCAATTTCTTGGACTGTTTCCAATCAACCTGCCAACTTTCGGTCCATTCCGAAAACATCGCGACAAACAACAAAATTGCACGTGGTACGATTTTTCTTTGTCAATTTTCTGTCCATCACTTCTTCAACCTAAGAAAATTAATACGGAAATTAATTATTCGGAGCCCCAAACGAAGAAATTTGGCTAAAAAACCGTGATCCCAGATCTGTTCCCCGAGTCCAATTTCGCGGACCATTTCCAATCAACCTGCCAAATTTTGGCCCATTCCGACACCATCGCGACAAATGACAAAATTGCCCCTGGTGCGATTTTTCTTT
>NW_019259265.1:0-1066 GCF_002742605.1 Olea europaea var. sylvestris
GAAATTATTCCATCATTGATTAATTTCCTTATATAGTCATGTCTAAGACTCATGTGTCTAGACTTTCCGTTGTATACCTCGTTGTATGCTTTTCCTAATGTGGCTTGATTATCACACATGATAGGTATTGAAGAAATATTCTTCGATCCCAAAGGTATCTCAAGCCACTCAGTTTCTTTCTCGGTATCCGATAGGGCTACAAATTCTGATTCCATAGTCGAGTGTGTTATGCATGTTTGTTTCTTTGATTTTCAAGAAACGGCACCTCCTCCAAGAGTGAACACCCAACCCGTAGTGGATTTACTCTCACCCGCGCTAGCGTTAGTAAATCCTTCTAATACCGTCGGGAATTTTGTATATTGCATGCCCAGGTTCTTGGTTTTCTTTAAGTATCCAATAACTCTTCCTATGGCTTTCCAATTATTATTATTTGGATTACTAGTAAACCTGCTAAGTTTATTTATGGCATAGGCTATGTCCGATCTTGTGCATTGAACTGCATACATAAAACTTCCAATTGTACTAGCATATTTCAATTGAGCAATCGCCCTTCCATCATTCTTAACAAGTTTTGAACTTGAATCAATCGGGGTACTATATTCTTTTATGTTCAAGTGTTTGAACTTGTTTATCACATTCTCAATATAATGTGATTGATTTAGGTGATAACCCTCACTAGTCTTTGTAATTTTGATACCTAAAATGGTATCCACTTGACCAAGATTATTCATCTTGAATGTGGAAGATAGAAACTTCTCTGTTTCTTTTATACCGTCAATGTGATTATTTATAATCAACATGTCTTCAGCATACAAGCATATAAATGTTACGTAATCATCACATATTTTAGTATATAAACATTTATCTACACTATTATGTTTAAATCCGAATGATATAATTGTTAAGTCAAACTTCTCATGCCATTTCTTAGATGCCTGCTTCAAACCATATAATGATTTTACTAACTTACATACCTTACGTTCATTTCCAGGTAGAACGAACCCTTCGGGTTGCTCCATATAGACCTCCTCGTCGAGATCCCCATTTAATAATGTCATCTTGACAT
>NW_019259266.1:0-1066 GCF_002742605.1 Olea europaea var. sylvestris
CTTTTGACCCATAAAAATTTATTTATTGTAACATTTAGGAAACATGCTCTCTTTAGAACATTGAGTGGAATTGTTTGTCAAAACGACAGGAAGTTAACATCTCAATTTCTTTGATTTCATGGTAATGGAGCAAGTATGTGTAGTTAACATGGAGGAAGAGGTCGAACTAAAAAAGGGATTCTAATCTAATCTTAGTTATTTAAATTTAGAGATGGCTCCAGATAAAGTGGGGTCGAAAAGGAGGACTCAAAGTCAAAACACAAACAAGTACTGAATAAGGATTTGCAACTTAGTTCAGGTACGGATTTTAATGATAAACATTTTCTTAATCGGATCACAAGCAATTCGGAGTTGATCATAGATGGCGGCCCTACTTCAAATCAGATCCAAATCACAAGAATTTTGTGATGAGGCCACAAAACAATCACGAAAGACAATAAAAACTTAGAATAGACCAAATATAGTACCTGTTTGAACTGTTGCGCAGTTCCTCAAGAATGGAATGGACTTTCTTCTCACTTTTCACGGAGGGTGACAATACTACAGACTGAATTAAATTGAATGATCTTTCAGCACACCAGTTTAAGTAAATAATTGACATCCAACTAGGACAAGAAAAAGTAGGTCAGCGGAAAACATAGCTGAAGTCAAGTTAACTACCAAAAATGATGTTGGCAGTCCATATCGCAGAATGCTTTCAGTGAATACACGTACAGCACATAAGTGCATCCAGGAGCTAAAAACCTGAAGGATAGGGGACACAATTTTTAATATAATCCATGCAATTCAAGAAATAAGGGGGACAATTTAGATTTTAGATGACTTTGTCCAAATCAGACTAATCATTTATTTGGTAAAGCAGAGCAGAGCCATTTGCTCCTTGATTGATTTTTGGACGTCTAAACAAACGTGGCATTAGCCGAAGTCCGGCATGCCTAATTATGCAAGTGAATTCTCAGTGGAGGTTTCTTGAGTGGACAAGTAGATTGCATTCAACTAATCTGAAATTAGTCACTACTTCCTTTCCTTCGAAACAGTCTCATCCATACTCATCCTTTGTTTAAGA
>NW_019259267.1:0-1066 GCF_002742605.1 Olea europaea var. sylvestris
GTTCTGAATTTCTCAAAGGTTTCAGATTTGTGTTTCATCAAATAAACCCAAACTTTCCTAGAATAGTCATCAATTAAGGACAATAAATATTTATTTCCTCCTTGAGTGATAGTGGATGAAGGTCCCCACAAATCAGCATGCATATACTCAAGGATAGAAGTGGTTCTATGTTTTCCTGTGTTAAAATGCAGCCTGTGTTGCTTTCCTAAAGTGCAGTTTTCACAAAAGGACACCTTAGATATAGAATCCTTCCCAAACAGACCTTTCTTATAAAGGATGTGTAGGCCCTTTTCACCTACATGGGCCAATCTCTTGTGCCACTTTAAGGTAGCATTAGCTTCTACACTAGAAGACTCACCTATGTGATCAGACACTGTACTAGCTCTGGTCACATAAATCCCATTTCTTTTAACACTTTTAAAAGTAAAAAGTGATCCTTTTATCACTTTTAAGAAACCATCTCCTATTTTTCCTTGCAATCCCATATCATCTAGATTTCCCACGGAAATCAGATTCCTATTTAATTCAGGAACATACCTCACCCTTTCAAGAGTGTAAATGTATCCATTATCAAATTTCAAAGTGACATTCCCAACTCCCTCAACTCTGCAGGCTACATTATTGCCTATAACCACTTCTCCTCCATCAATTTTCTTAAAATTGTCTAAATATGACTTCTTAAAGGTCATATGGAAGGTATAACCAGAATCCAAAATCCATTCTTGGTTCTGATTCTCATCAACCACATTTGCAGAGCTACGTAAATTTTCAGTCACAGCATATACATCAACTATAGCAGAACCTTCAGATTCTACCACATTACCTTCATCAACACCCTTCAGTTTCTGTTCATTTTTCTTTTTATAATAGTCTTTAATAAAATGTCCAGATTTCCCACACCTATAACACTTTTTAGTCCTAGTCCTTGATTTAGACCTGCCTCTACTTTTAAACTTTCTCCTATTGTTGTTTTCCTGATTATCATGGCTTTCCTGAGTACCACTAGACCTACTTAAAGTCCTCCCTCTAGCAAACAAGTTTTCATGGCCACTATTACCTCTCTCAG
>NW_019259268.1:0-1066 GCF_002742605.1 Olea europaea var. sylvestris
GTCCAAGATATAATGGTTATTTTAGGTGAGATTATCTCCAATCGATAAAGGAACAAGAACTCACACTACGTAACAACGAATCCTAGATTTAGCGGATTTATGGTATGAACATAATATCCTTCAGTCGTAATTTCCTTTCAAAATGTATTGAATTATAAGTTACAGTAAAAGTGATTATTATACAAAACTAAACTTCTCGATATGTTTAAGGAGAATAATCATGGACATTTCAAACAATGAAACCGGCCTAAGTGGTATTATAAAAATTTGCACATTTAATGCATGCCTATAAGAACGAGGTAATCATGTTAATTTGAATATCTAGAGAACCTTTGGACCTATTTTGGAAACATTTGCAGTAGAAAGTCAAAAGGAAATTACTAGATATTAGGCGGGGTCAATGCATAATTGGTGCAATTTCTTGAAAGTTGTCAAATAAATACCTTTATTCATGTGATCAAGTTAATTGACTTGGCTTGAAACTTGGTGTAAATAATGCATGTAGTCAAATCAATTACCTTTATTTATGTGGTCAAATCAATTACATTGCTTAAAATGAGGTGAATAGTGTATGTGGCAAATAAATCATCTTTAATCATGCTAATTTGCATATTCACATATATTTTACGCATGATTTCATCAAACTTCCAAATAAACTCTTCACTTATGTCCTCAAACTATTGGCTAGTAATCAATAAGGCAATTAACTAGGTTAATAACTAATAAGGTCATTAGACTTTAATAATAGGACACTTAAGTCCTAATTTTTTATCTAACGACTAGTAACAAAAATTTGGGACATTACGCCAGCAACTTCTTCCTACGACTCGAATCAATTTCATGTTACTTAAAAATTGTTTCTTTTGTCTTCATTGAGGATTAGATACTTTTGACACGAAGTATAGTTCTCCCGAAGAGTGAATTCACGCAATTTATGACATCTGGAACATCCTACAAGTTCATCCCGTCGAAGTGTTTGATATAAGGTCATCGAATAGGATGTTTGTCAAACAAGTTATCTTGCACGGAACACTTTCCAAGATATCATAAGTGACTGAACTTGATT